>NW_027507758.1:121625047-121907547 GCF_037356315.1 Lithobates pipiens
ATAGTTTAATACATCATTAAAATGACTTTTTTTTAGTTAGGCTGTGTTCAGACTGCTGCGATGTGTGAACGCTGCAAATCTACTGTGGTTTCACGCATCGCATGCGCAGTTCGCACTGCCCTATGTGACCTGCTGGGAGTATCAGTGTAAAGTTTTATTGACACCTCCAAATTAGTTCTCATTTCACAGTGCAATCTTTAAACTCGGACAGGAATCGGACCACATGGTGTGAACACCCATGTGATCCGATTCGGCTGTGGACTAAAAAAAGGGCCATGTACAAGTTTGGGCCGGATGCGATGCGAATTCAGCCATTCTATATGTATGGCTGAAATCGCATCACACAGAGATCACATGTGATTTGCACTGCAGTGCGGTGCAAATCACATTTGATCTCGTACATTGCAGCAATGTGAACCTAGCCTTTAACCAAACTGTGATACTTTATATCTTTTGTCCAAGTTTCACAGACGGACACACTCGAAATTTACACCATATACAAATTCATGCTATTTACGCCCACATATACGAACAACCATATGCGCTCATTACATGAACTATTAACTACACGAACGATCAAATCCGCCAGATTTACATATAATACCTACACGAACGATTACGAACAAATCCGCCAGATTTACATACAATACCTACACGAACGATTACGAACAAATCCGCCAGATTTACATATAATACCTATACGAACGATTATGTCCAACAGTCACGATAAACGCGGAGTTTACTCACTTTTTTTCAGGGCCTTTTTGATGCGGTGATATTGGTCCGGCTCCCTGGACTTGATGTCGGACCATCGTTTCCGGAGCTGGTCCTTGCCTCTTTGTACCCCAAATTTGTTCTGCAACGTTGTCACGACCTTATCCAAGATGCCGCTTTTCCGGACATTAGGTTTGGGGTACGGGCCATGTTCCCCATCATAGTCCTCCCTTCTTAATATAGCCACCATCTCCACCATCTCTTCAAAGGCCATATTGGTGGCCTTATATCTCCTCCTTGCTCCGGAAGCATGGGGTCCATGGCTTTCCTCCGCGCTGCTCACGCTGCTAATTGAATTTGCGTCCGCCATTTTCTCCTATCATTCACCCACAGCGGAACAAGGGTAAAAGGGGCGGGGAAATACGGTCACAAGGAACGTCAGGGGCGGGCGACGCAGGCGGAGCCTGAACGCATGCGCTGTATATAAAGCGTTACCGCGAGGCCGTACGCTTGTCCGAACGGAAGCAGCGAGTGCTACACGCGACGGTAAGATAGTTATCGTTTTATTTTAGTTTAATTTTAAGCCTGCGTTAGGAATGTGTATATTGAAATGTAATCTTATTGATATTTAATTGATTTTTATGTGGGTTGGTGGTTGAGTGGGGTTGGTGTTTTGTGTGGTAGTGTGGGGGTGGGGGTGGGTGTATAGGGGGGGGGTAGTGTGTGTTTGTGTGTGTGTGTGTGGGAGGGGTAGTGTGTGTGTGTGTGGGGGGGGGGTAGTGTGTGTGTGTGTGTGTGTGTGTGTATGTGTTTGGGGCAGTAGTGTGTGTAGTGTGTGTGTGTGTGTGTGGGGGGGGGGGGTAGTGTTTGTGTGTGTGGGAGGGGTAGTGTGTGTGTGTGTGTGTGTGTGTGGGGGGGTAGTGTTTGTGTGTGTGGGAGGGGTAGTGTGTGTGTGTGTGTGTGGGGGGGGGGGGTAGTGTTTGTGTGTGTGGGAGGGGTAGTGTGTGTGTGTGTGTGTGTGTGGGGGGGGGGTAGTGTTTGTGTGTGTGGGAGGGGTAGTGTGTGTGTGAGAGGGGTAGTGTGTGTGTGGGAGGGGTAGTGTGTGTGTGTGTGTGTGTGTGTGTGTGGGGGGGTAGTGTTTGTGTGTGTGGGAGGGGTAGTGTGTGTGTGTGGGGGGTAGTGTGTGTGTGGGGGGTAGTGTGTGTGGGGGGGGGTAGCGTGTGTGGTAGTGTGTGTCTCGCCTACATTGTCACAATATAAATAGTGTGCATTTGGTCTGACTTTTTTTTTTTGTATTTATTTATTTATTTCTTGTTTTTCAGAAAACAACATAAACAGAAAATGCAAAGGTATACCCCAGACCCCTTTAAGGAGGAGGCCTTCCTCTCCACATTTCTGGATTTAATTGAGTCGCACAGTAGTCTTTGGGATTCAAAACACCCCCAATATTCTAGCCGTGCTGCCCGGAAGAAGACACTGGAGACAGTTTTGACGTTTGTGAAAACCCGACTCCCCCAGGCAGACACTGACTTTGTGAACGCCAAAATTCAGAACCTGCGTAGCGTGTATAGGCGGGAGCGCAGAAAGATCCTAGAGTCCCAAACATCAGGATCAGCAGCAGGTCAGGTCTATGTACCTAAGCTGTGGTATTATGACAGGCTGCGTTTTCTGGATGACACGTCAGAAGCCAGGCAGTCACTTTCTACTCTTCCGTCTACCCGTCCCTCCACCCTTCCCTCCGCCTCAGGTGAGCCATCCCTGGAAGATCCAGACCCTTCCTTGCTGGAGGAAGTTGATGCGCCCAGCTGGAGCCAGGTATATTTTAGTTTCTAAAGTTTGGATTGCTCAAATATTAATGATGTAAAGTTCAATGTTTGAATTGCTTCCAAATCTAGGATTTCATCACAAATTAAATTAGATAGAAGGATACAGTAGTTTACACAAATGTGGCTCAAATCTTGGTGAACTGATGGAAAAATGATGGTGTCAAAATGATAGCCTTTTGTATTTCAAGACAAATGTATTTGCAAGTGAGAACTGTAAAATTGTTAGTGATTGATGATTTCAAAATATAGACATATTTTATTTATTGATTTCTTTGTTTTTTACACGGGATGAGCTCACCCAGGAGGATGCCGGGACCAGTGGTATGGAGGAGGAGGCCGGGACCAGCCACACACAGGAGCTAGCTGGGCCCAGCAGGAGTCGGACCGAAAGCCAGGTCCCTCCCCTCCGCCTAGCCAGCAAAAGGCCCAGGAGGATGACCCGTACAGAGGAGGAGTCCTTGGCACTTATACGCCAAGCCACCCAAGTTCTGTCCAAACCCCCCAATCCGGAGGAGGCCTATGGCACTTATCTGGCTAGTAAGCTACTCGAAATGGAAAAACCACAGCGCAACTTGTGTGAAGCAATATTTTTTGATGCCATCCAACGGGGTCTGAAGGGTGAGCTCACACCGACCACCAAGCTTTATAACGCAGACCCTACTGCTCCTCCTCCTCCTCCTCCTCCTCCTCCTCCTCCTACCACAAGTCCACCACCAGAGGCACAGCCTCCAGCGACGCGTGGAGGGAAGGCTAGACGGAAGAGTCGCAAGTGACTGCCTGGCTTCAGTCTGCTCTGAAAGAAGACGCAGGCTGTTGTAGTACCACAGTCTGGGGACATAGATCTCATCTGCTGCTGTTCCTGGTCTTTGGGATTCTAGGACCATGTTGTGCTCCCTATTTACATGCTACACAGGTTCGGAATTTTGGTGGCCACTCACTTGATGTGTGCCTGGGGGACAAAAGGCTTCACAAATGTCAAAATTGTCTCCAGTGTTGCCTCCCTCTTGATTTAGTTTTGTTCTGAGGAAAAATAAAAATGTATTATTTCAAAAAAATATTGTATGTTTTTTTTTTTTTTTTTTTTTTTTAATTTTGGCTTAAAAAACAAAGTTTATTTGTGAGTAGGCAGATACATGTCAAAAGACTCTGGGGGTTATTTACAAAACACACGTTCATGTAAATATGCTAAATTCAAGTGCAATTTTTAAAGCACTGCAAGTGCACTTGGAAGTGCAGTCGCTGTAAATTTGAGGCTTAACATTTGAAATGAGGGGAAGCTCTGCTGATTTTGAACATGCAATCATGTGTAAGCTAAAATGGTATAAATAGATAGATGGTATAAATGGTATAAATGGTAAAATAGATAGATGGTTTGGGTATCTATCTATCTATCTATCTATCTATCTATCTATCTATCTATCTATCTATCTATCTATCTATCTCTACTTGCATAGTCCTGCTTGGCCAAAAAAAATGCAAGTCCATCTTGTTTCAACCCCCCCCCCACAAAAAAAAAAAAATGACAATAGTAGTTCCAAAAATATATAGTAATAGATAAATTCTATATTTTTTTTAATAAAAAAAAAAAAAAAAAATAATATATATATATATATATATATATATATATATATATATATATATATATATATATATATATATATATATATATATATATATATATATATATATATATACACATATATATATATTTTATTTTTTTATTTTTTTGGTTTTTTTTTTATTTTATTTATATATATATATATATATATATATATATATATATATATATATATATATATATATATATATATATATATATATATATATATATATATATATATATATATATATATATATATTATTATTATTTTTTTTTTTTTTTTTTAAATATAGAATTTATCTATTACTATATATTTGTTCGTCAGACTGTCCGCTGAAACAGTCCGCTGAAGCCCACACACGAGCGGACTGTCCGCTGAAACACTGTTCAGCGGACAAAGTTGGGCGAACAGTCCGCCCGTGTGTACGCGGCCTAAGGCATAAATTCTTCTAGATCTAATGCCGCGTACACACGAGCGGACTGTATGGCGTACTTAGTTCGTCATACAATCCGACGGACAGTTCGTCGTACTTTCGACTGAACGGACTTGACCACACACGGATGCACAAACAGTCCGTCGAAAGCTTGCGCGATGACGTGTACAGCACGTACGACGGGACTAGAAATAGGAAGTCCAAGACACAGCAAAGCACCCTTCCGCCGTGTAAATCCTTTCTGGGCATGCGCCATTCTGACGAGCGGATTGTCCGCTGAAACCAAAGTACGACGGACAGAATTTCGAAAAATCCGAAATTCTTAGTACGCCGGACTGCACGCTGAAAAAGTCAGCTGAAGCCCACACACGAGCGGATTGTCCGCTGAAATGTGTTTCGACGGACTAAGTACGCCATACAGTCCGCTCGTGTGTATGCTGCATATCTCAAAAGTATCTCATGGTTAATGTCAGCATCACCGATAATGCTAGCTGAACTCGTACAAAACTCTGACTCCTTGGCAACTGAGGCTCAAGTGCTACCTCCATCTTCAAATGGTAGGCAGGAGAGTATTGAACGTTCCTGGGTATATGCCATTCAGTTATACCTCTCCACATGTCCATATGTGTGTGTGGTTGCAGCTTTGATTCCTCTACGCCTTACACACCTTTCCTTCAACAGCCAACATCTTCAGAGTTTCCTCCTACAAAGAGGGATCCATGCATTCTTCCCTGTGTTAAGCCATAAGGCCTAGCAAATACTGGCCTCCTAAACTGACATATTTGCAGGGCAAGAAAAAGCAGAAAGGACCTCAGATATTTAACATTTCTCTCAACATGCCTCAGTAGGTTCCCAGGCTGACTGAATGAGAAGGATATCAATTGACGCAAGAATACAAAGGGGGTTTTAGCAAAAATACTGCATTCCTATGCATTATAGTGGAGTTCTGCCAAGAAAAAAATACTGATACAGATCCCTACAAATTGATCCAAATTTATGTAATATGGGGCTGATGCACGCAGAATGCTCAGTTATGTTATGACTAGAAACATAGTTACAACAAAACAAAAACAAAAAACAAATACCATTTACTAAAAGAACATTTGTTAAAAATGTATATTATTTGATTATAATATGAAAAAAAAAAAAAGAATATATGTTGTCTGCGCATTGTTATGTCATCTATAGAAAAGCCTGTTTTTATGTGAATAAAACTAATTGTAATTGCCCATCTTTCAACTTTAAAACTGAACAATATGGCACAACTAGAGGCAAAGCCAATTACACATTTATTTTTGTAAGTAATTATAGCAATGATTTTGTAATTAAACTTGGCCTTCTCCTTTGAGTATCCAGAGGAATCTGTTTTATAATCAAGAAAAATACAAGACTCACACAATAGGCATGTTGAAATAAAAAAGCTATAGCTAAAATAATTAATTAACCCAAAAAATAAATAAATACATAATTGAAACTAAAAGAGTGGCTGCTGATTTTGCTACTTAGGCCTAGATTTACCAGGTAAGAATATCAACACATACATACAAAAACTTTTCACCCTCTTTATCTGGTTATAGGGGCTACTACATACAATACATAAAAGAAGAACAACTTTATTATTCTGATATGATTATATCTGCCATAAAAAATACTATTGAAGGGAAAGTAGCTCTTTTATGAAAGGAGCCAGGGATTTCCATCATTTATAGAACTGAGCGGACACCTGGATGTTCGGGTTTGACGGGTTTGGCCGAACTTGGGAAAAAAGTTTGGGTTCCGGACCGAACTCGACCCGAACTTGACCCCGAACCCGAACCCCATTGAAGTCTATGGGGACCCAAACTTTTGAGGACTAAAATGGCTCTAAAAAAGTAATGGAAAGGCTAGAGGGCTGCAAATGGCAACAAAATGTTGTTAAAGTGGTTGTAAACCCTTACAACACACTTTGACCTACAGGTAAGCCTAGATTAAGGCTTACCTGTAGGTCCAAGAAATATCTCCTAAACCTACACGGTTTAGGAGATATTTGCCGAAAGACAGGCACCGCTGTCTACGGCGCATGCGCCGTAGACAGAGGCACGCAGGCGCACTGATTGCGCCGCGGTCAACAGCGATATGCTGCGAGTGGTGGCGCAGGCGCACTGGGCAAGCTGCAGATCGCGGCGATATGCCACGAGTATCGAGCAACAAGACCCACCGAGAAGATGGATGCGCCGGACAACAGGGGACAGCGGTGACTTCGCTGGCTCCTGTGTCAGGTAAGTGACACATAATGGATTACTATGCGATGCATAGTAGTCCATTATGCTGTACCTCTGCAGGGAATGAAAGAGGAAGTAAACCCATCAGGGTTTACTTCCTCTTTAAGAGCATGACAAGTGCTCTGCAAACAAATGTGGATAGATAAATAACTTAAAATAATATAAAAAAAATAAAAAATAAATAATATGCTGGAGGCCCCCTTCTCAGAAGAAGAAGTATAGGAAGTGATTAAGAACCTCAATGGCACGATGTCACACATATGGTGGGAATGCCCCAGAATACGCCCTTTCTGGAAAAAAAATATTCAATTTAATGGATAAGCTTTTGGGAAATTAAAATACTTTGAAATTAAAAAAAAATGTAATTATAATCTTGACCTAGGAGGACGAGGTCCATATGGAGTAGGAGGTTGAGGTGGCAGTGGATGTGGCGGTGTAGGTGGAAGCGGCGGTGGAGGAGGACGAGGTAGCCAACACTGGTTTAAAAATACAACAATGGCTGGGGAAGGGCAGTGATGTGTCGAATCGTGTCCCCCGTCGGATAGTGCCCGCCCTGTACTGCGCTTGCTCAGTACGTAGCACAAGGGGATTTCGAAAATCTTAGCGGACGAACGACGGTGCGCGGTGAGTCCAGGTTCAAGCCACACCATCCGAGGTTCAAGGCGAGCGAAGCGAGGCCGTGCCCGAAGTGTGGCGAGTGAAGCGAGCCCGTGAGGAGCCCTGTTACTATGTTCTACCGTATGTCCACTTGGATGGTGGGGCTTGAACCTGCACTCACTGCGCAGGTGCCTTTCATCTTCCGAGATTTTCGGAATCTCCTTGTCCTCGGGCCAGACATTATCCGATGGCCAGATAGTTTTTGTCAGAACACCGGTATACATGTCTATATTGTGCATATGGTACGGACAAGTCCTGTGGGATCCATGCCTGGTTCATTTTAATGAATGTGAGCTTGTCCACATTGGCTCTGGACAGATGGCTGTGTTTGTCTGTGATAACGCCCCCTGCCGTGCTAAATACACGTTCAGATAATACACTGGCTGCAGGGCAGGGCAGCACCTCCAAGGCGTAAAGGGCAAGCTCAGGCCATGTGCCCAATTTGGAGACCCAGGAGTTGAAGGGGGCAGACCCGTCATTCAGTACGTGTAAGCATGTGCACACATACTGCTCCACCATGTTGGTGAAATGCTGCCTCCTGCTAAGACGTTCCATCTCAACTGGTGGTGCTGGTTCTTGTGGCGTGCTGACAAAGCTTTTCCACATTTCGGCCATGCTAACCCTGCCTTCTGAGGTGCTGGCGGTGCCCCGGCTGCGTTGGCGACCTCTTCCTCCTCCTCTGCCTTCGCCTTGTGCTTCCTTCATACCCCCGCTGTCAGGTGGGAATGCCAACAGCAGCACGTCTACCAGCATGTGCTTGTACTCGCGCATCTAACGATCACGCTCCAGTGAGGGAATTAAGGATGATACATTGTCCTTGTAACAGGGATCCAGCAGGGTGGCCATCCAGTAATCAGCACCAGTTAGAATTTAGGCAACTCGGCGGTCGTTGCAGAGACACTGCAGCATGTAATCACTCATGTGTGCCAGAGGCAACGAAAAGCTGTCCTCTGTGGGAGGTTTATCGTCTGTGTCCTCTGTATCCCCCCAGCCACGCACTAGTGATGGCCATGAGCTGGTCTGGGTGCCACCCTGCTGTGAATATGGTTCCTCCTCCTCCATCTCCTCCTCCTCATCCTCCACCTCGTCATCCTCCAGAACTGTGCCCTTGCTGCTGGACAATTGTGTACCTTGCGTTTGTTGGTGCAGGAACCCACCCTCATAGCCACTTGTGAATGACTGCCCTGAAATCCTTGGAAATGATCCCTCTTCCTCCTCCTCCTCCTGTGCCACATCCTCTTCCATCATCGGCCGAAGCGTTTTTTCAAGGAGGCATAGAACTGGGATAGTAACGCTGAGAACGGCATCATCAGCACTGGCCATGTTGGTGGAGTACTCGAAACAGCGCAACAAGGCACACAGGTCTTGCATGGAGGCCCAGTTATTTGTGGTGAAGTGGTGCTGTTCTGTAGAGCGACTCACGCGTGCATTCTGCAGCTGAAACTCCACTATTTCCTGCTGCTGCTCGCACAGTCTGGCCAGCATGTGCAAGATGGAGTTCCACCTTGTGGGCACGTCACATATGAGGCGGTGAGCGGGAAGGCCGAAGTTACGCTGCAAAGCTGACAGGCGAGCAGCAGCAGGGTGAGAACGCCAAAGTGCGCACAGACGGCCTGCACTTTCTGCAGCAGCTCTGGCATATGGGGGTAATTTTTAAGGAACCTCTGGACCACCAAGTTCAGCACATGCGCCAGGCAAGAGATGTGTGTCAAACTGGCTAGGCCCAGAGCTGCTATGAGATTTTGCCCATTATCGCACACCACCAGGCCGGGCTTGAGGCTCACTGCCACCAACCACTCATTGGCCTGTTGTTCTATGTCCCTCCACAACTCCTGCGTGGTGTGGGGTTTTTCCCCCAAACTGCCTGCTGTCGTTTACCCCTGGCTGTGCTGAAGTTGGTGGTGAAGATGTTATGCTGACTGGATGAGGAGGTGGTAGAGGATGAGGAAGTGGAGTAGGAGGAGTTAGCAACAGGAGGAAATCTGAAGCTGGAGGAGCCAGAGACCTTTCTTGGTTTTTGAGGTGTCTACTCCACTGCAGCTCATGCTTTGCACTTAGATGCCTGGTCGTGCAGGTTGTGCTCAAGTTGAGAACGTTTATGCCTCGCTTCAGGCTCTGATTGCACAGCGTGCAAACCAATCGTGTCTTGTCATCAGCACATTGTCTGAAGAACTGCCATGCTAGAGAAATCCTTGGACCTGGCTTTGGTGTGCACAGTTTCTTGCTGTGTTGGGCAGTAGCAGGCGTACTGCCTAGGGGATGGACGCTCCGCTTTTGCAATGGGTGTTTTTGCAATAGCAGAATACACCCAGAGTATGTAAACTGTGTATCTTAGAGCTACAGAAATGGTTTTTGCCCAAAAAAAAAAAGATTAGAAGAAGAAAACTATAGAAATTGTGTAACACACACCTCCACATATGCAGAAAACACTGCAAATTTCTATTTTTTTTGCACTAAATGGGTATTTTTGCAATAGCAGAATACACCCAGAGTATGTAAACCGTGTATCTCTGAGCTACAGAAATGGCGAAAATGCTATTAAAAAAAATGTTTTTGCCCTCAATTTTTTTTGAATAGCACAATAGAAGAAAACTATATAAATTGTGTAACGCACACCTACACATATGCCGAAAACACTGCAAATTTTTTTTTTTTTTACTAAATGGGTGTTTTTGCAATAGCAGAATACACCCAGAGTGTGTAAATGGTGTATCTTAGAGCTACAGAAATGGTGAAAATGCTATTCAAAAAAAAATGTTTTTGCCCTAATTTTTTTTATTTGAATAGTACAATAGAAGAAAACTATATAAATTGTGTAACACACACCTCCACATATGCAGAAAACACTGCAAAAAATATTTTTTTTGCCCTAAATTGGAAGAGCAGAATACACCCACAGTATGTACAGGGTGTATCTCACAGCAACATATGCAGTGCTGGTGCACTGAGCTTGCAGATAAAAGTTATAATTTCTCTGGCACTGGGCTCATGGCAGTGTAAAAAGACTGTGCACTGCAACCCATCCAGGTAAATCTATGTAGATCACTGAGTTATTAGTATAGATTTCTGAATCTGGACTCCTACATAATTCTCTCTCCCTCAAAGCAGCAACAGGAACCTTGCCCTACACCGTATATCTTTTCTCTCAGTGCAGTGTAAAAAGCTTGTGCACTGCACCCACACAACTAAATCAATGTAGATCACTGACTAACCAGTTCCCGACCAGCGCACGCTGATGTACGTTGGCAGAATGGCACGGGCAGGCATATTAGCGTACAGGTACGTCCAATCTTCAATGCTGCCCTGCCATCGCGACCGCGCCGCCGGCGGCGCGCTCTCGTGCCGGTCGGGACCCCCGTGAGTCCGGTCGCGGGACCCGCGGACTCGCTCGCCGCGGGGATACCCGCGATCGTCTCACGGGACGGCTCAATGGAGGAAATGCCGTGTAAACAGCATTTCTCCATTCTGCCTAGCAACTAGTGACGCTGATCTCTGCTCCATGTGATTGGAGCAGAGATCAGTGTTCACTAAATGAAAGCCCAACCCCCCCACAGTTAGCAACACACCCCTAGGAACACTTAACCCCTACACTGCCACCCACTGGTTAACCCCTTCACTGCCAGTGTCATTTACACAGGAATCACTGCATTTATATAGCAGTGATTACTGTACAAATGACAATAGTCCCAAAAATGTGTCAAAAATGTCCAATGTGTCCGCCACAATGTCACAGTCACAATAAAAATCGCTGATCACCGCCATTACTAGTAAAAAAATAAATAATAAAAAATTATTAATAAAAATGGCATAAAACTATCCCTATTTTGTAAACGCTATAACTTTTGCGCAAACCAATCAATAATCGCTTATTGCGATTTTTTTTTTTACCAAAAATATTTAGAAGAATACGTATCAGCCTAAACTGAGGGAAAAAAATGTTTTTTTATATATTTTTGGGGGATATTTATTATAACAAAAAGTAAAAAATTATGCGTTTTTTTCAAAATTATCGCTCTATTTTTGTTTATAGCGCAAAAAATAAAAACCGCAGAGGTGATCAAATATCACCAAAAGAAAGCTCTATTTGTGGGAAAAAAAGGACGTCAATTTTGTTTGGGAGCCACGTCGCACGACCGCGCAAATTGTCAGTTAAAGCGACGCAGTGCCGAATCGCAAAAAGGGGTCTGGTCTTTGACCAGCAAAATGGTCTGGTCTGTAAGTGGCTAATTAGAAGATTTCAGAATCAGGACTCCTATGTTATTCTCTCCATCACAGCAGCAGCAGCAGCCAGGAACCTTTCCCTACACTGTCTAAAGAAGAGTGACGTGCTGTGCTGTGTGCCTCTAGCTTAAATAGAGGCTTGGTCACATGCTGTACTGGCCAATCACAGCCATGCCATTAGTAGGCATGGCTGTGATGGCTTCTAAAGGCACACCAGTTAAACGAATGTTGATTGGCTGCTGCAGGGATTTTTAAAATGCACCATTGCGTTGCCGAACACCGGACACGAACCCAAACATACAGTCAATTGTTCGGGTTCGGGACCCAAAAAGCCAAAATTGTACAGTTCATGTTCGCTCAACCCTATTCATTTATCTTTTCCTTGATGAGGATCTGGTGTGGATTTTAAGTGGAACTCTATGCAACAAAAAAAAGGTTGGGGTCCACCAATAGTAAACCTTACTAATGCACATGGGGGGCCCCCTGGATGCACCCCTTATTTTAACCACTTGACCTCTGGAAGATTTACACACCTTCCTGACCAGGCCATTATTACTCTAATTGACAATTGTGAGGTCCTTTCTTTTGGTGCAGTCATTGTAGATCTGAGGGGGACATGCAAGGAAAATAAAAAAACAGCATTTTTGCTTGCACGTGATTGGATTATAAAATCAGCAGAGCTTCACCTAATTTCAGAGCTTCCCCTCAGATCTACAGCGATCTACAGTGACTACACTTTCAGTGCACTTGTTGTGCAAAGTGGATTTGCCTTTAGTAAATCATCCCCATAGTGTCTACAAAGTATGGGATATATTTATGGAATATTATTGACTTATAGCGACAGACAATTCAAACACCTAACTGACACTGCTGACATTTCTTTGGGAACCAGTGACACTAATACAGTGATCGGTGCTAAAAATATGCACTGTCACTGTACTAATGACACTGACTGGGAAGAGGTTAACATCAGGGGAAATCAAAGGGTTAACCGTGTGCCTACAATGTGTTTTCTAACTGTGGGGGAGGTGTTTTTACTAGTGAAAGGCATGGATTGGTGTTCCCGCTTTACAGGAACACAGGATCCATGCCTTCAGTACTGATAGAACGGCAATCTGCCTTGTTCATATAGCCAGATTGGCATTCTGCCTGTGTACAGGACGATCAGAGGGTGCTGGTAGACATCGGGTCCATGGGACCCGTTGATCAGCTCCCTCTATGTAGAATCACACTCACGCCTGCTACATGGAAGTGCAGGATCACGTATTTATTAGTGATCTTGCACAGCGCAGTCATCCTGTAGCAGTAAATGTAGCAGTTAATGTGCAATAGCCTGCAAGCGGTTTGGGACCATTGTCATTTATACAGCAATCACTGCTATATAAATGCAGTGATTCCTGTGTAAATGACACTGGCAGTGAAGGGGTTAACCAGTGGGTGGCAGTGTAGGGATTAAGTGTTCCTAGGGGTGTGTTACTAACTGTGGGGCGCTGGGCTTTCATTTAGAGAACACTGATCTCTGCTCCAATCACATGGAGCAGAGATCAGCGTCACTAGTTGCTAGGCAGAACGGGGAAATGCTGTTTACAACTGCATTTCTCCATTCAGCCGCCCCGTGAGATGATCGCGGGTATAACCGCGGCGATTGAGTCCATGGGACTCGTCGCCATTACTAGTAAAAAAAAAAATTATTAATAAAAATGCCATAAAACTATCCCCTATTTTGTAAACGCTATAACTTTTGCGTAAACCAATGAATATACGCTTATTGCGATTTTTTACCAAAAATATGTAGAAGAATACATACGCTCTATTTTTGTTTATAACGCAAAAAATAAAAACTGCGGGGGTGATCAAATACCACCAAAAGAAATCTCTATTTGTGGGAAAAAAATACGTAAATTTTGTTTGGGAGCCACGTCTCATGACCATGCAATTGTCAGTTAAAGCGACACAGTACTGAATCGCAAAAAGTGGTCTGGTCCTTGTCCCTAAGTGTCTCCTGTCTTTTTTACTATTTTTGACACTTTCTTTTGTGAAATGGTAGGGGTACAATGTGCTTCTTACCAATTCACATGGGTGGCAGGATCTGGGGGTCCCCTAAAGGGGGCTTGCAGATTCCAATAATCCCCCCATTGGGCAAGGGTTGTGGGGATGAGGCCCTTGTCCCCATCAACATGGGGACAAGGTGCTTTGGGGGGCTAATCCAAAGCACCCTCATCATATTGAGGGCATGTGACCTTGTACAGTTCAGGAGGGGGGTGCTCTCTTGTCCACTCACTTTTTCTGCTGCCTGCCAGGCTGTGTGCTTGAATGAGGGTCTGCTATGGGTTTTGGGGGCCCTACACCATTTAAAAATAAAATTGGCACAAGGTTCCCCTTAATTTCCATCCAAACCTGAAGGGCCTGTTATGGATTTTAGGGGGACCCCCACAATTTTTGGTTCAGGGTTCCCCTTAAATTTCATATCAGACCTAAAGGGCCTGGGAATGGACTGGGGGAACCCATGCCATTTTTTTTCAATGAGTTTTATCTATATTGTTGACATCCGACAATTCATTACAGCCGCAATAAGTTTTAAATTACTTTTTTCCTTTAGAAAGTTAATTTTGCTGTGGTACTGTTCTAAACATGGGAAAACTGCGCCACTTTCCAGGCATACTATAGACACCTCCAGACACAATATTTAAAGGAATATTTAATTTTTATTATTTCGCTTTAAGAATTATTAAAACCACGGCTCCCAAAGAAACGGCCATTTTTAAAACTTTTTTTTGCATTGATACATATCCCCTGGGGCAGAACCCAGGTCCTCAAACACTTTTTTTGACAATAACTTGCATATAAGCCTCCTTTAAAATTACCACTTTTGATTTCTCATGTTAGTGTCCCATAGACTTTAACGGTGTTGTGCGGCTTTCCAATTGTTCAGTGCTCACCAAACGTCTGAACAACCAAAGTGCGGCTCGAACTTATGCTCGGGCCGAACTGTACGCCCATCCCTAATAGTCACTACCTTTTGTATCACTTGTTATTGTCTTTTAGATTCCAAGCTACAAGCAGAGCACTTCTTTCCTTCTTGTCTTAAATTGCATATTAACTGTTCTGCCTCCTTTTATTTTGTAAAGATTGTGCAAACTGTTGGCGCTATATAAATCCTGTATAATAATAATAAATAAAAGTAGACTGCCACTGCTTTGTACAGTGGTCATCTTTCCAGACTTCTACTGAGCCATGACATTGTAGATTAGATAGACTAAAATTTATGATTCTAAGAATCAAACATTACATTAATAGCTCTTTTGCATGCTTTAAAACAGAGCTAGCTATAAAGCAGATATTGTCAGTAAATTTTCTATCCGCATGACAAAAATCATAAAACATTAACAATGTGTATTTAACCATAAAGGGAAATATATAATTGTTAAATATTAGAACATTTTATTTGCCATAAAATGGTTCCCTCCCCAAAAAAAGAAATTAAATATTGGAACATTAGGTGTGATTACTTACATACACTTATACACATATATTTTGAAATGCAACACATCCATGTTTAAACAATGGGTGGAATAATTGTGAACTGAACTTTCTTAAACTGAACCTAAACACGAAAAGTTAACATTTGGGTATTGGGGACATCTAGAAATGTTAACTGTGTCTAAGCAGTACATTGAAAGATTGTGTTTACTTTACTTTACTGACTGTCTTAAATTCCTCCTTGAAAATAG
Source organism: Lithobates pipiens (assembly GCF_037356315.1). NCBI lineage: Eukaryota > Metazoa > Chordata > Amphibia > Anura > Ranidae > Lithobates > Lithobates pipiens. The sequence continues at coordinate 121,640,492 of NW_027507758.1, forward strand.
CAGTGGACTTCCCTTGCATATGACTGTGCTTAGGCACTCTTGTAGCATTATAGCTGTGTATCTGCAGTGTGAGATAAAGTCATTACCACTATGGGCAAACGGTTCGCCCGAGCATAAGTTCAGGCCGAACTTTGGTTGTTCGGATGTTCTGCGAACACCAAACAATATGCGGTCTCACAAATATGGTATTGCCATGCTCAGGAGTAGTAGCAGAATGTTTTTTGGTGTGTAGTTACAATTATGCATATGCTGTGTGAAAGAAATAACCTGTTAATATGACCAGTTTGTGTAAAAAGAAAAAAAAAATCTTAATTTTCCTAAGAATTGTGGGGAAAAATTAAAACTTCAAAAAACTCACCATGCCGCTTAGTAAATACCTTGGACTGTCTACTTTCCTGGCTTGTTATTGTCTCAAGAAATGAGACAGTACATCAAGTGTGATCAAATATATTCAAATTTCAGTGATTGGCACCATACTTTCACAAAGACCAAATAATATACACTAATATGGGTTATTTTTTTACCAAAGATATGTAGTAGATATGTACTTATTTGCAAAAATTTACAATAGAAGCTAAAAAAAGTGTGTCTTCTTACATTTTTTTGCAGATTTTTGCTTATATCGCAAAAAAAAAAAAAACCTAGTGGTGATTAAATACCACCAAAATAAAAATCTATTTGTAAGAAGAAAATGCTAACAATTGTGTTTGGATACAGTGTAGCATGACTGGGTAATTGCCATTCAAAGTGTGAGAGCACTGAAAGCTGAAGATTGGTCTGGGCGGGAAGGTGCATAAGTGCCTGGTATTGAAGTGGTTAAAGTGAAACAATAAAAATTAAATAGTCCTTTAAATATCATGTCTGGGGGGTGTCTATAGTATGCCTGTAAATTGGTGCATTTTCCCATGTTTAGAACAGTACCACAGCAAAATGACATTTCTAAAGGAATAATTGTCATTTAAAACTGATTGTGGCTGTAATTAATTGTCAGGGCTCGGGAATATAGATAAAACTCATTGAAAAAAGAGCACGGGATCCCCTCAGTCCATTACCAGGCCCTTTGGGTCTGGTATGAATATTAAAGGGAACCCCGAATCAAAATAGAAAAATATATATTGCGTGGAGGTCCCCCTTTAATTCATACCAGGCCCTTTGGGTCTGATATGGAAATTAAGGGGAACCCTGCACCAAATAAAAAATAAATGGCGTGTGGTCCCCCCAAAATCCATAGCAGACCATACCATACCAGGGTCTGCAGGCAGGGGGCTTATTGGAATCTGGAAGCCCCCTCAGTGTGAAATGGTAAGGGGGTATGCGCCCCGAACATTCCACAAAAAAAGTGTAAAAAATCTTAAAAATGACAAGACACAACTTGGGGACAAGCTGATAAGCCCCCCCGCAGACCCCCACAACCACCGGGCAAGGGTTGTGGGGATGAGGCCCATGTCCCCATCAATCCCAAAGCACCCTCCCCATGTTGAGGGCATGTGGCCTGGTACAGTTCAAGATGGAGGGGGGCTCTCTCTCCCCCTCTTTTGCTGTGGCCTGCCAGGTTGCGTGCTCAGATAATGGGTCTGGTATGGTGCAGGGTTCCCATTAATTTCCATATCAGAACCGAAGGACCCGGTATGGATTTTAGGGGGGCCACCACACAATTTTTTTTTTAATTTTGGTTTGGGGTTCCCCTAAATATTCATACCAGGCCCAAAGGTCCTGGTAATGGACTAGGGTGATCCCATGCTCTTTTTTTCAATGAGTTTCATCTATATTGCCGAGACCCGGCAAATCATTACAGTCATGATCAGTTTTAAAAGACAATTTTTCCTTTAGAAATGTCATTTTGCTGTGGTACTGTTCTAAACACTGGAAAAATGTGCCACTTTACAGGCATACTATAGACACCCCCCAGGCATGATATTTAAATTAATATTTCATTTTTATTGTTTCACTTTAAGCATTAAAAAAAATCATGTTCTGGTGCAAACCAAACCGGAGGGTGTTTGGCTCATCCCTAATTACCACCTCTGACTACTAGTCTTACAATATTTTGGAGTAAGATGTATTTATGTCACTACTGACTACTGAATAACAGAAGAACTCATCTATGTCTGCTGTTATCTCCTGATTATCTGATTGTTATTTCCCATGGTCCATTTTTCCATAACAGTGACCAGCAATCAGAAGTTTCTCTCTGTACATTTGGCATCTCAGTTGACTAGTCTTTTGCAAACCCATGTTGTAATATCACACTAGAAAGTTTCAAGACAATGTGAAGACCCTTAAGAGGACCCCATAATGGGCACTTGTGGCAGCCAAAGGAAAGTACCCACACCATGAAGGGTATTGCAGATTGGACCCTCCTGCACAACAATCCAAACAGAGGATGACCTGGAATCTGGAAAGTAACTATGTCTTTGAATTACATTTTTATATTAATTTATTACATAGTTTAGGTATAGGAAAATTAAATAGTAAAAGTTTTTTTTTGTCTTCTTAGAGGTTACAGGTGATGCATATTTAAATGTTAACTCATTCTTCGCTGGTGGCCATGACATTATCCTACTGAGCAACTGCTAAAATCACTAGCCACCTGGAGGAGGGAGAGCGCAGATCATTCAGGATTACCTAGAAAAAAGTGGTATGCCTGCTCTATCAGAATCAGACATATCAATGTTAGAGGATCCTGTAACAACGGAGGAGATAAACACCGCTATCAAACAACTCAAATCAGGTCCTGATATCCTGGTCCAGATGGATTTACATCCATATATTACAAAACTTTAGCAAATTTACTCAAAAAAAACGATTAGAGTCGCTATACATTCCTTGGCCGACCCTAGAGCGGTAACGCCTGATTTCCTATCAGCGCATATCACTATTCTCCACAAGGAAGGCAAAGACCCAGCAGAATGTACTAGCTACCGCCCTATCTCTTTATTAAATTTAGATGCAAAGATTCACGTGAAGGTCCTGGCCTCTAGACTGAGCCCACTATTCCTGAACCTGAAAGGCCCGGACCAGGTGGGCATTATGCCTGGCCAGGAGGCTAAAGACAACGTCATAAAGGCGTTGCTCCTGACTCAGGTGGCACACACCGGAAAAACAGAAGGATTTCTCTTGTCCACGGATGCAGAGAAAGCCTTCGACCATGTGGCATGGGACTACATGTTGGCTGTTTGCGCTAGGATAGGTTTAGGACCACGCATGATGGCTGGCATCTCCACACTGTACCAATGCCCAACAGCAAAATTAAAGATAAATGGCACCCTATCAGATAGAGTCCCGATAAAGAATGGAACTAGGCAGGGGTGTCCGTTATCTCCTCTGTTGTTCATACTCTCCCTGGAACTCTTCATTAGGATAGTCAGAGCAAACGCAGACATTTGGGGCTTCAAGGTCGGAGATAGGGAATACAAGGTGGCCGCTTATGTGAACGACTTACTCTTCTTCCTGTCAAACCCACTAATCTCCCTTCCCATTCTACTGAAGGGCTTTGCCACTTATGGCTACATCTCAAATCTTAAGATTAATTATGCAAAGTCAGAAGCCCTTAATGTCTCTTTGCCAGAGAGACTACTTAATCAGGTACAAACAATGTCCCCCTTTCGGTGGGAGTCTAAAGCACTAAAATACCTGGGCACTTGGCTTACGCCCAAATTGGTGGACATATATGGCTGTAATTTTTCCCCGTTTCTACAGAACGTAAAGGAGATTTCACACACTCCCACTCAAAATTCCCATGGCCTTCTTTACGTCACTTAGAACTATACTACTGAGGTTCTTATGGAATTCCCAAAGACCCAGAATCAGGTATGCTTACCTGATGAAACCTAAAGAACAAGGCAGCTTGGGCCTGCCAGATTTTGAGTCATATTACAGAGCCACACACTTGTACACAATTATCGATTGGCACTGTCATGGTACAGCAAAAGATTTGGTGGCCCTAGAAACAGACTTGAGTCCATTCCCTCTGAGGTACTCACCATGGATTCCATGGGAAAGTTGCCCAACTAGCTTAAAAATACATCTTATTACTGGAATCAGGCAAGAAATCTTCCATACTATAACCAAGACACTAACCATCTCTTCTCAACCCAGTCTGCTAACACCCCTGAAAGATAACCCGAGTTTTGCACCAGGCATGAACAATCCACATTTCCAATCCAGGGAAAACCTGCAGCCTCTCCTGGCCGGGGATTGTTTTAGTGAAGGTGTAGTGAAAGAACGGGTAAAAATCAAAGAGGGATCCAACATGACACACCTACCCCTTTGGGCATACTTGCAACTACGTAGCTACTTGGGGGGCAAGCAGATAAAAATTAATTCCTCAGACCCCTTATAGTTGTGGAGTCGATATGCCTCAATGGTACCCACTGTGCTAAAACTACTTTGCTGTCATATTCCTGGCTACAGGATGCAAAACATAGAGTGGAGAGCGAACTCAGAGCAAGATGGTCAGAGGAGCTCCACATGGAGATCAACACTAAGCAATGGAGGTACGCCTATATTTTAACCCCTAAATGTTCGATAAGTACTAAGATGCAGGAGACAGCTTACAAACTAATGACTCATTGGGACAACACCCCCGCCAAGATTCATAGATGGAACCTGCAATTTCCAGACACCTGCTGGAGGTGCAGACAAGAGAAGGGCATGTTGTACCATATCTGGTGGCAATGCCCTCAGGTGACACAATTCTGGGATAAAATCAAGCTGCTAATTAAACAAATAGCTGAAACCAAAGTTACCTTGAATGCAGCCACATGCCTGCTTCACATCACGAATATCTCACTGAGGAGATATAAAAACTCACTGACAAGACATCTCTTAAAAAATCGGCAAAATCTTTGATCCAGATATACTGGAGATCCCAAAGGTTCCCTTCATTGTGGAATGGCTGAACAGGGTGTCTGGCATCTACACAATGGAAGAGACTCTTACACAGACAAATGACAAAGTAGACAGGTTCCACAGAATTTGGCAACCTTGGGTGGCATTCAGGTATTCCACTACATATATGGAGAACATCTCACAAATTACCACTTTGAGTTCATGTATAACAGTATGCTGGAAATCCCTGCCTCCTCGCAGCACCCAATGGTGCCAGAATCATAGATGCTCTCAGTTAGACAACTATCGCCGCTCTATACCCTTTCCTTCCTTTTCACTCTAATTTCTTTACTTTCCTATCAATCTACTATACTGCATATGAAGCTAACAATCTATAAGTGAAGCTGCGGCAGCTTGTAATAATAATAATTTCACTATCACATTATACCAGAGTTTGAGCTAGAGATGCCTTAAAGTTATATTTCTATCAAACTCCTCACTATTAGTGTGGGTGAGGTTATTGTTGCATTGAGACCGTTTTCTACTTATTCAAGATTAGAATTTAACTTCATTGTCATTTGGATATAGACGCAATGTGATATCTCAGCATATACTTTATCACTGAAATACAAGCAGCTGCATCAACAAATGTTTTGTTTTTGTTACTCTACATATGCTTTAATAAACCTGGAATGATAAAAATAAATAAATAATAAATAAATCCAGTTGTAAATATTCAGAACAAGGTTTCAGAGTATACATGTTTTTCAGACATATTTATTTTTTGCTTAAATAAGTGAAAACATTGCATTATTTGGAGTCTCCATTGTAATGTCTCTCTCTCTGATATAGTATTTTTTCATAAATTCCTTTTTGACCAAGAAAGAAAACATTAAGCATACCAAAAATAATTTAACACATAATTCTACTTCCAAAATATATCTAAATTCTCTGTATATAATATGATAAAAAAAATAAAAACACATGCATACATCCAATATGGCTATTTTGTCTTGCATTTTTCTGTGTTTGGAGTCATGTGACACAGTTAAACTTTCATTTAATTAAAATAATTTGTAGAAAATACTGAAGTCTGAAAACAATAGAGTGTTTTATTTTTAATTTTTCTTTTTTTTGCTTGAACAAGGACAGGAAGATGAATTTCCACATTGCCATCATACCCTAAAAGCATGTTAACATGAAATACTAAATAAAATGCTACTCATCTACAATAAATCTTATTATAGATTTTGGCAAATTTCCTACTAATATAGTGAAGGTTTCAAGCAAGGTTTGAAAATAGAAATCTTAAATTGAATCATTCTTGCATGAATATATGCAAAATATTCATTTCTAGCACTGTGAGGGTTGAGTGCTTTTAAATTGAAGAAATCACTCATGACTTCACCTTTTCATGCAAGATAAAGTTGTGTGTGGTAACATCATTACAATGTCATGAAATGAGAGGAAATCACACAACAGCTCTGCCAAAAGCTAATCCTTAAGAAAGTGCAAGTAATATGTTTAATATAGTTCACTACTTAAAGTTACTGTCCTAGGGTATGCAGGTTGTACATTTGTTGTGCATGCAACAAATTCGGTATGTGAGCGGATATTCAGCTTTACATTTTTGTAGATCAAATCCTGAAATCAGTTTTAACGTAAAGTCAAACTGGGACATGCTAAGAAAAATGAAATGGAGCATGTTTAAAATGTTTGTAATAGATAAAGCACTTTTAAAAGAACCTAATATGTATTCCTCCATTTCTAAACACCCTTCTCTGTGTGTGCATATTCTCACCCAAAACAGGTGCCATAATGGGTTTTGAATTGTACATTACTGGTCCCTCTCCCGTGGGACTTCACTTATAAAGTATGTACAATCATAGATGCCAAGTGTGCAGCTTTCATTTTGTAAATCCTGCACAGATATTGGATAGTGGGAAAAACATTTAATGCTAACCATTTACCTTTTTCTAGGTTAGTAACTAGAAAGTCTCCAAATCCCACAGTTACATACTCGTTATGAGGCTAGTATTTCATTCTCAGTGATACAAAATATATTTTACTACAGTCTCACCATTTTCGTACAAAGGAGCCTGGAGATCAAACTAAGTTGTAGATAAATGTAGTCAAAACTGAAGAATCAGTTATGGGGGAATGTGACATCAAAACTTAAAGCATAAGCATAGTTTCAGAAGTACATTATAATAATTAGTATTAATGTTCTAACTCCTTCATTGCAGTATACAGTGCTTTAACTTGTTCGACTTCATAACAAGTAGGGATGAGCTTCGTGTTCGAGTCGAACATACGTTCGACTCGAACATCGGCTGTTCGCCCGTTCGGCGAATTCTATACATTATGGGCCGTTCGCGCCAAATTTGTGTGGCGCTCACGGCCCACAATGCACTGCGTCATCGCAGTGCATTGCTGGCTCATGATTTACCAAGCATGCCCTGTGACCCCGCATGCTTGACCAATCACAGCGCCAGCAGCGAGGAGAGCCATGATTGGCCACAGGCAGGATGCTTGTGGCCAATCATAACTCAGGCTGTGTAGTACACGCCCCACACTATATAAGGCCGCCAGCGCGGCGGCCTTGTGTAGTGTGTTGGCGTCTGAAGCAGTTAGTGGGTGTTCTGTGTACCTTCAACACAGTATACACCGATCGTTATCGGCCGATATTCGATCTTGCTCTTCTGTAGTGGTTGTTGTCTGCGTGCCCTGGCCGCAGTATACACCGCTATATTCACCTCACCTATATAGCTAGTGATCTATCTTTTATAATAGAGCTTGCAGTCAGTAGTGTTAGGAGCTTGTGCGTGCTGTCTGTGTGCTCTGTACCCAGTACACACCGCTATATCCACCTACATAGCTCTTCTCTATTTGAGCCCACTTGCCATCTGCAGGAGTTATTGGAAGTTGTGTGTGCCTCCAGCACAGCACAGTATACATCTGTATATACCCCTTTATCTCTGGTGTTCTATAATAAAGGCGTCTGCAGGAGTTAGTGGGTGTTTTGTGCCTCCAGCACAATATACACCTGTATCTACCCTTTATTGCTGTTCTCTAATAAAGCCATCTGCAGGGCTTAGTGGGTGTTGTGTGCCTCCAGTACAGTATACCCCTTTATCTCTGGTGTTCTATAATAAAGGCATCTGCAGGAGTTAGTGGGTGTTGTGTGCCTCCAGCACAATATACACCTGTATCTACCCTTTATTGCTGTTCTCTAATAGAGCCATCTGCAGGGCTTAGTGGGTGTTGTGTGCCTCCAGTACAGTATACCCCTTTATCTCTGGTGTTCTATAATAAAGGCATCTGCAGGAGTTAGTGGGTGTTGTGTGCCTCCAGCACAATATACACTACCCAACTGCTGTTTTACCCAACTTCCTTCAGGCCATTACCATGTCTGGAAGGCCAGCAAGGAGAGGCAGACAGGCGCGAGCTGATAAAAGAGGGCAAGCAGGCTCTGTGTCTAGAGACAACAGTGCTGGTCGTGGACGTGGTGCATTGTCATCAGCACGTGGCCATGGGACACGCTTGTCCTTCTTTTCGGCAGCTGGACATGTTAAACTGCAACATGCCAATGACTTGGTAGAGTGGATGACCAAGCCCTCTTCATCCTCCTCATCCTCTCTCACCCAGTCTCAGGGTACTAGCAAAGCAGCTGCCAACGCATCGTCTTCCCTCGTCTCAATGTCATCATCAGTGACTCCTTCCCTAGACCCACCACGTCCTCCTGAGGAGTCTCCTGAACTCTTTGAGCACAGTGTTGGGTACATGCTCCAGGAGGATGCCCAGTGTTTTGTAGGCTCTGATGATGACACTCAGCTAGAGGAAGGCAGTAGAGTGAATGCATAGAGAGGGGATGCTCAAGAAGGACAGCAATCTGGCAGTCATGTTCCACAAGCTGCAGCATACTGCCAGGTTTGCTACAGCGATGAAGAGGGAGGGGATGATGAGGGCACTGACTCCACGTGGGTGCCTGGTAGGAGAGAGGAGGAGGAGGAGGCACATGTCAAACGAGGCAGGATGCCCTCCGGGGGCCAGCTTAGGGGCAGCACACCGACTGAATCACACCGCAGAGCTCCGCCTGTGCAGGGCGCTGCCTCTGCGCGTTATTCTAAAAGTTCTTTGGTGTGGGCCTTTTTTGAGACGAGTGCATCAGATCGCACCGCTGCTATTTGCAACATATGTCTCAAGCGTATCTCGCGTGGCCAAAACATCAGCCGCTTGGGCACCACATGCTTGACCAAACATATGTTGACCTGCCATGCAGCTCGTTGGCAAGCGTACCTCAAAGACCCACACCAAAGAACAAAGCGGACCTCTCCTTGCTCCTCATCAGCTGGCATCTCCAACCCCACTAGACCTTCAGTCCTCTCTGAAACCTGCTCTGAGAGGAATGAAGGTATAGAATTAGGTGTGTCACAACCAAGTGCTTCCGGGCACTCTGCTAGCAGTACACCCACGTCCGATTATAGCAGGCAAATGTCCCTGCCCCAGCTGCTGGACCGGCGAAAGAAGTTCACTCCCAGCCATCCACATGCCCAGCGGTTGAATGCTAGCTTGGCTAAATTGCTAGCACTTCAACTGCTGCCTTTTCAGTTGGTAGACTCGGCCCCCTTCCGCGAGTTTGTACAATGTGCGGTTCCTCAGTGGCAGGTCCCCAAACGCCACTTTTTCTCACGGAAGGCGATTCCGGCCCTCTACCGGCATGTGGAAGGCAATGTCCTTGCCTCGCTGGACAGGGCGGTCAGCGGTAAGGTGCATATTACCGCTGACTCATGGTCCAGCAGGCATGGACAGGGACATTATCTGTCTTTCACGGCCCATTGGGTCACTCTTCTGGCAGCTGGGAAGGATGCAGGACAAGGTGCAGTAGTGTTGGAGGTTGTTCCGCCACCACGCCTCCAAAATGCTACTATTGGTTGTGACACACCTCTCTCCTCCACCCCCTCCTCTTCTTCTTCCTCCATGGCCTCTTCCAGTGCTCTGTCCTCAGAACCAGCGGTGCTCCGTAGGCGTTCCAGGGGCTACGCAAGTACGCAGGCAAAACCATGCCATGCCGTGCTTGCGCTGGTTTGTTTGGGGGACAGGAGCCACACTGGGGCAGATGTTTTGTCAGCTCTGCAGGGGCAGGCCGAGAGGTGGATGATGCCATGCCAGCTTAAGCCAGGAATGGTGGTTTGCGACAATGGCACCAACCTCCTCTCCGCCCTCCGACAGGGACCACTGACCCATGTGCCTGTGTAGCTCACGTCCTTAACCTGGTGGTGCAGCGGTTCTTGGGCAGGTACCCCGGCTTACAGGATGTCCTGAAGCAGGCCAGGAAAGTCTGTGTGCATTTCCGTCGATCATTTAATGCCTGTGCTCAGCTGGCTGAGCTCCAAAAGGAGTTGAACCTGCCCAAGAACCGCCTTATATGTGACATGCCCACCAGGTGGAACTCAATGTTGACCATGCTGCAGCGGCTGCACACGCAGCAGAGGGCCATCAATGAGTACCTGTGCGACTACGGCACCAGGACAGGGTCAGGGGAGCTCGGTTTTTTCTCACCACGCCAGTGGGGCATGATCAGGGATGCATGCACTGTCCTGTCACCGTTTGAGGAGGCCACAAGGATGGTGAGCAGTGACAGTGCATGCATCAGTGACACTGTACCTCTTGTCCACCTCTTGGAGCATACGCTGCGTGGAATAATGGACAGGCTTGAGACTTGAGGCAGAACAGAGGCAGGAAGAGGAGGACTTCCTTGCCTCTCAAGGCCCCCTTTATCCAGACAGTGTTCCTGCTGTGCCACCCATCACACAGGAAGAGGATGAGGAGGAGGAAGAGGAGGAGGAGGATGATTGTGTCAGCATGGAGGTGGAGGCTGGCACTCAGCATCAGCAGCAGCAGTCTTGTAGGGATGATTTACAGTCCCAAGAAACACGTGGACTTGTACGTGGCTGGGAGGAGGTAGCTGCGGATCATGTTGTCCTTAGTGACCCAGAGGACTCCGGACCGAATGCCTCAGCTAACCTACGCTGCATGGCCTCCCTGATCCTGCAAAGCCTACGGAAGGATCCTCGTATTCTTCAGATCAAGGAGAGGGACCATTACTGGCTGGCCACTCTCCTTGATCCACGGTACAAGGGTAAGGTTGCCGATCTTATCTTGCCATCGCAGAGGGAGCAGAGGATGAGACATCTCCGGGAGGCCTTGCAGAAAGGTCTGTGCAACGCGTTCCCAGAGACTGGGAGGTTACAAACTCCTGGTCCTGGACAACGTGTTGCTGAGGCATCGGTCAGAAGGAGCGGTGGAGAAGGTGGCCGTCTGACTGATGCTTTCAGACAATTTTTTAGTCCGCAGCCCCAAGGTATGATCGGTTCCATCGCCAGCGTCTGATTTACATGGTGCAGGAATACCTAGGGGCAAGGTCAGACTTGGACACCTTTCCCACCGAAAATTCTCTGGCTTACTGGGTCTTGAGGATGGATCACTGGCCAGAGCTTGCACAGTATGCAATTGAGCTACTGGCCTGTCCTGCATCCAGCGTTCTTTCGGAACGCACCTTCAGTGCTGCTGGTGGCTTTGTTACCGATCACAGGGTGCGCCTGTCCACCGAATCAGTTGATCGACTGACCTTCATCAAGATGAATCAGTCTTGGATCACCCACAGCTACCAAGCACCTGAAGCTGATGTAAGCGAATAATTTATTTTGAAATATCACATCCCTTCAAGACTGCCTATGCTGATGCTGAGTGACTGTCCTGTTATGTTGATTGTCTATCCTCTTCCTCCTCCGCTGATATGTTGGAAGAACATTTCTGGTTCTGGGTGATGCCATCAGCCCAATTTTTCTGCCCCTGTTTAACAGGGGCATTTAATTACAACTTTTGATGCAATGCTTTGCAGCAGGGCTAATTCCTGCACTAAAACTAGAGTATATGGGAGAGGTTGCAGTGTGGTGGCACCAGCACCAGTGCCTAATGCCGCGTACACACGGTCGAACTGTTTGACGTACTTAGTCCGTTGAAACACATTTCAGCGGACAATCCGCTCGTGTGTGGGCTTCAGCTGACTTTTTCAGCGTGCAGTCCGGAGTACTAAGAATTTCAGTTTCTCCAAAAATCTTTCCGTCGTACTTTGGTTTCAACGGACAATACGGTCGTCAGTATGCTAGTTCGACGGACTAAGAATGGCGCATGCCCATAAAGGATTTACACGACGGAATGGTGCTTTGCTGTGTCTTGGACTTCCTATTTCTAGTCCCGTCGTACGTGCTGTACACGTCATCGCGCAAGCTTTCGACGGACTGTTTGTGTATCCGTGTGTGGTCAAGTCCGTTCAGTGGAAACTACGACGGATTGTCCGTCGGATTGTATGATGGACTAAGTACACCATACAATCCGCTCGTGTGTACGCGGCATTAGGCCCAATTTTTCTGCCCCTGTTTAACAGGGGCGTTTAATTACAATTTTTGATGCAATGCTTTGCAGCAGGGCTAATTCCTGCAATAAAACTAGAGTATATGGGAGAGGTTGCAGTGTGGTGGCACCAGCACCAGTGCCTAAGGCCCAATTTTTCTGCCCCTATTTAACAGGGGCGTTTAATTAAAATTTTTGATGCAATGCTTTGCAGCAGGGCTAATTCCTGCAATAAAACTAGAGTATATGGGAGAGGTTGCAGTGTGGTGGCACCAGCACCAGTGCCTAAGGCCCAATTTTTCTGCCCCTGTTTAACAGGGGCGTTTAATTACAATTTTTGATGCAATGCTTTGCAGCAGGGCTAATTCCTGCAATAAAACTAGAGTATATGGGAGAGGTTGCAGTGTGGTGACACCAGCACCAGTGCCTAAGGCCCAATTTTTCTGCCCCTGTTTAACAGGGACGTTTAATTACAATTTTTGATGCAATGCTTTGCAGCAGGGCTAATTCCTGCAATAAAACTAGAGTATGTGGGAGAGGTTGCAGTGTGGTGGCACCAGCACCAGTGCCTAAGGCCCAATTTTTCTGCCCCTGTTTAACAGGGGCGTTTAATTACAATTTTTGATGCAATGCTTTGCAGCAGGGCTAATTCCTGCAATAAAACTAGAGTATATGGGAGAGGTTGCAGTGTGGTGGCACCAGCACCAGTGCCTAAGGCCCAATTTTTCTGCCCCTGTTTAACAGGGGCGTTTAATTACAATTTTTGATGCAATGTTTTGCAGCAGGGCTAATTCCTGCAATAAAACTAGAGTATATAGGAGAGGTTGCAGTGTGGTGGCACCAGCACCAGTGACTAAGGCCCAATTTTTCTGCCCCTGTTTAACAGGGGCGTTTAACCACCTCAATACAGTGCAGTTACACCCCCTTCCTGACCAGACCAATTTTCAGCTTTCAGCGCTCTCACAGTTTGAATGACAATTACTCAGTCACCCAACACTGTATCCATATGAAACTTGCGTTCTTTTTTCCACACAAATAGAGCTTTCTTTTAGTGGTATTTAATCACTAGTGGGTTTTTTATTTTTTGTGCTATAAATAAAATGTAAATTCTGTGAAAAAAAATGCCTTTTTCTTTGTTTCTGTCATAAATTTTTGCTAATTAGTAATTTTTCTTCATAAATTTTGGCCAAAATTTATACTGCTACATATCTTTGGTAAAAATAACCCACATTAGTATATATTATTTGGTCTTTGTGAAAGTTATAGAGTCTACAAACTATGGTGCCAATCACTGAAAATTGATCACTTCTGATCAGGCCTTCAGTACATCAGGTGTACCTCATTTCTTGAGACACTAACAAGTCAGGAAAGTACAAATACCCCCCAAATGACCCCTTTTTACAAAGTAGACATCCCAAGGTATTAAGTAAGTAGCATGGTGAGTTTTTTTAAGTTGTCATTTTTTCCCACAATTCTTTGCAAATTAAGATTTTTTTATTTTTTTTATTTTTTTTTACTAAATTGTCATATTATCAGGTTATTTCTCACACACAACATATGCATACAACAAATTACAGCCCAAAATACATTCTGCTACTCTTCCTGAGTACGGCGATACCACACGTGTGAGACTTTTACACAGCCTGGCCACATACAGAGCACCAACATTGATGTAGTACCTTCAGACGTTCTATGAGCAAAAATGACGCATCTCATTTCTCAACCACCTATTACACTTTTGAAGGCCCTGGAGTACCAGGACAATGGAATTTCCCATAAAATGACCCCATTTTGGAAAGCAAACACCCCAACGTATAATCTGTGAGGCATAATGAGTCTTTTGAATGGTTAATTTTTTTCTAGAAGTTTTTGGAATATGTGGAAAAAAATTAAAACGCATTTTTTTTTACACAAAATTGTCAATTTATAAGATATTTCTAACACATAGCATGTATATAGCAAAAATTACACCCCAAAATACATTCTGCTACTCCTCCCGAGTATGGCGATACTACATGTGTAGGACTTTTACACAGCCTGGCCACATAGAGAGGCCGAACATTGAAGTAGTACGTTCAGGCGTTCTAGGAGCATAAATGACACATCTCATTTCATTCCTACCCATCACACTTTTGAAGGTCCTGGACCACCAGGACAGTGAAATTACCCACAAAATTACCCCATTTTGGAAAGCAAACACCCCAACATTTATTCTATGAGACATGGGCTGCAAATAGGTACTCGGGTACTCTTATGGGCTGGAGATAGGTACTCGGGTACTCTGATGGCCTGGTGACAGGTACTCGGGTACTCTGATGGCCTGGTGACAGGTACTCGGGTACTCTGATGGCCTGGTGACAGGTACTCGGGTACTCTGATGGCCCGGTGACAGGTACTCTGATGGTTTGGTGACTGGTATTTGGGTACTCTGAAGGGCGGTGACAGGTACTCATATGGACTGTGACAGGTACTCGGGTACTCAGATGAACTATGGCAGGTACTCGGGTACTCAGATGAACTGTGGCAGGTACTCGGGTACACAGATGGACTGTGACAGGTACTCGGGTACTCAGATGGGCTGTGACAGGTACTCGGGTACTCAGATGGGCTGTGACAGGTACTCGGGTACCCTGATGGACTGTGACAGGTACTCGGGTACCCTGATGGACTGTGACAGGTACTCGGTACTCTAATGGACTGTGACAGGTACTCTGTACTCTAATGGACTGTGACAGGTACTCGGTACTCTAATGGACTGTGACAGGTACTCGGTACTCTAATGGACTGTGACAGGTACTCGGTACTCTAATGGACTGTGACAGGTACTCGGTACTCTAATGGACTGTGACAGGTACTCGGGTACCCTGATGGACTGTGACAGGTTCTCGGGTACTCATATGGGCTGTGACAGGTACTCGGGTACCCTGATGGACTGTGACAGGTACTCGGTACTCTAATGGACTGTGACAGGTACTCGTTACTGTAATGGACTGTGACAGGTACTCGGGTACCCTGTTGGACTGTGACAGGTACTCAGGTACTCAGATGGGCTGTGACAGGTACTCGGTACTCTAATGGACTGTGACAGGTACTCGGTACTCTAATGGACTGTGACAGGTACTTGGTACTCTAATGGACTGTGACAGGTACTCGGGTACCCTGATGGCCCGTGACAGGTACTCGGGTACCCTGATGGGCCGTGACAGGTACTCGGGTACCCTGATGGGCTGTGACAGGTACTCGGGTACCCTGATGGGCCGTGACAGGTACTCGGGTACCCTGATGGGCCGTGACAGGTACTCGGGTACCCTGATGGGCCGTAACAGGTACTCGGGTACCCTGATGGGCCGTGACAGGTACTCGGGTGTGCCGTGACAGGTACTCGGGTACTCTGGTGTGCCGTGACAGGTACTCGGGTACTCTGGTGTGCCGTGACAGGTGCTCAGGTATTCTGGGGTGCCGTGACAGGTACTCGGGTACTCTAATGTGCCGTGACAGGTACTCGGGTACTCTGATGTGCCGTGACAGGTACTCGGGTACTCTGATGTGCCGTGACAGGTACTCGGGTACTCTGATGGGCTGGGACAGGTACTCTGATGGGCTGGGACAGGTATTCGGGTACTCTGATGGGCTGTGACAGGTACTCGGGTACTCTGATGGGCTGGGACAGGTACTCGGGTACTCTGATGAGCTGGGACAGGTACTCAAATACTCTGATGGACTGTGACAGGTACTCTGATGGACTGTGATTGACAGATACTATGAGGGGTGGTGACAGGTCCTCTTTATTAGGGGGGGGGGGCAGGCAGGCAATCAGTGTGATTGGTGTACACTAGGCGGTAACGAGATGTTACCGCAATCTCCTCCTCACACACGATCGTTGTGTGAGGAGGAGAACAACCCTGTAACATCTCGTTACCGCGGTTTGTTTACATTTTAGTGATCGGCTGTGAAAGGATCACAGCCGATCACGTGGGTAAACAGCCGGCCAATGGCTGTTTACCAGCGTCGGTGACGAGCAGTGTTCCCGGGGAACACGCCGCCACTGACGTGCACGCGCAGCGCGCTCACGATTGCGCGCCTGCGCCGTGCACAGTCAGGGTGTGACCATCTGTGATCGGCCGTGACTTCATCATGGCCGATCACGTGGTAAACAGACATAACGAATGGCTGTTCACCCCCTTCGGTGGCGAGCGGTGTCTCCGTGACACGCCGCCACTGAAGAAACAGGGAAGCGTGCGCACGATCGCGCGCATTCCCTGTTTAAATGGGAGGTCGTCATATGACGGCCTCCCGCCACAATAGGTGCGCCGCCTGGCCGTCATTTGACAGCCGGCGGTCGGCATCTAGTTAATTACAATTTTTGATGCAATGCTTTGCAGCAGGGCTAATTCCCGCAATAAAACTAGAGTGTATGGGAGAGGTTGCAGTGTCGTGGCACCAGCACCAGTGCCTAAGGCCCAATTTTTCTGCCCCTGTTTAACAGGGACATGTAATTACAATTCTTAATATAATATTTCATAGGAGGGCCCGTTCCTGTGCCCACCCAGAGTAACTGTGAGGACTTATAGTGTTGTGGCACCAGCACCACAACCACCAAAGGTCAATTTTTCTAAGACTGTTCAACAATGGCAAGTAATTACAATTCTTGATATAATCGTTCACAGCAGGGCACTCCAGCGCCCACCAAGAGTCACTTTGAGGGCTTACAATGTTGTGGCAAAACCAACACCTTGTCCGCCATTTCTGCAGAGCATATAGGACAGGCCCCTACTTTCAAACATCCAACTTACAAACATCTCCTACTTGCAAACGGAAGGAGACAACAGCAAGTGAGATGAAAAAAGATGGACGACAAAACAAATTATATAGGGGTGATAACCCTTCCCTATGTTTTCCAAAAAGCTTAAAAATAGTTTTTTTGACTGGAGCTACACTTTAAAAATGTACCAGTTGAAAATTACAAACAGATTCAACTTAACACAACAAACCTACACAGTCCCTGTCTTGTTTGCACCGCCTGTATACTGCTATTCTGAGTATATAGGGCCTGGGGGCCACACGCATTTCCTTTTTTTAATATGGGTACTGGGTTCCCCTTAATATGCGTACAAGACCCAAAGGGGCTGGTAATGGGCAGGGAGGGCTACCCATGCCATTTTTCTCAATGATTTTTAACCATATTGCAGGAACCAGATATAACATTAAAACCGCAAGCAGTTTTAAATGATGTTATTTCCGTTTAATGTCATTTTATGCAGGGACTGTTCTAAACACGGTAAACACGTGGCACTTCACAGGCATACTACAGACACCCCCCAGGCACCATATTTAAAGGAATATTTCACTTTTTTTTTCACTTTAATCGTCATTAAAATCAGTGCTCCCACCAAAACGGCCATTTTTAAAATCATTTTAGGCATTGACCCATGTCCCCTGGGGCAGGAGCCAGGTCCCCAAACCCTTTTTAGGACAGTATCTTGCATATTAGCCGTTAAAATTAGCACTTTTAATTTAGAACGTTCGAGTCCCAGACTTCAATGGGGTTCTAAAGTTCGTACAAATTTGGGGTCTGTTCGAAAGTTCTGGTGCGAACCGAACCGGGGGGTGTTCGGCTCATCCCTAAGTTAAGTGGCTGACCCATAACTAGTGACCTCAAAGTCAGAGATAGTGATGAGCAGATCTTCTTGGGTTTGGTTTGAGGGCAGGTTCAGCGAGCGCATGCAAAAATTGGCAAATTCTCACCATTTTCAAAGCTACTGGGTAATGGATTGCCAAACAAAGGGCAAGGGGAGCAGGACACTGCCGAGGGGGCACTTACCAATGCAACTACCATTTGGTGGTGAGCAGCTTTTTAAATCAGGACAACATAAAAAAAAAACTCACAATTCTTTTAACACGATTGATAGTGTGCCTTAAAATGTAAATTTGCCTTTTCAAAATAAGTGTAACAACTCAGTGATTTGAAATCTCTGTTCTTCTCCCTCTTCTCTTACCAGCGCTTCCAGAATGGATCAGAGTGATGCTCTGTGCTAGTACAGACGGGTGAACTAACCCTTTAAACATGCATGTGAAGTTGTGCATCTGTAGAATGTACACTAGCAAAATTGACATGTACAAGGGAAAACAAATACTATTTAAATTGCCAGCAACTTTTTTGTGTGGACTTGGTTTAATTGTAAAAAATAAATGGGGTACCATTTGCTAACCACATTGTTGCAATACCCTGTGATCCCGGACCCAGCGTCGGCCCTGTTGAACTGTTTGCCCCAGGATCTTAATAAAGCCCAAAATCGACTTTTCCTTCAGGTGATAACTGCAGCCAAACAAACGATTGCGAAGGCCTGGAGGACACCATCCCTGAATATAACTGAGACCAAACATAGAATCACTCAGGCGATGATACACGCTAAAATAGAAGCAGTAGTACTGGATAGGATCCCATTATTTAATAGAATATGGCAACCTTGGGTGGACCATTTTCTACCAAAAGATTTTGATACACGTCTTATGGCCCCTTAGCTCACGCTGATTGTTAGTTTGGACTCTGCGGGTTCTCCAGGCCCTCCGACCATACCTTTCTCTCCTCTTTCTTTGCTTCCTTTCTCGTTTTGTGCCTCTTTTCCTATTCTTCTTCCTTCCTCTCATTCTGTCTTTCCCTCTCTTCTCTTTTCTCTCTCTCTGTTATATGTGTAAAACTCTCCCAGCGGAACTTTATTCTACAACATCATCTGAGGTAATAGCTGCCACTGCAGCATTGTTTGTTACATGTTTCTCCTCCTGTGGAAGTGGTTAATTTTCTTTTTCTTTTTTATTTTTTCTTGACCCCCTTCTTGGATGCTTTTTGTTTGCTAACTTCCTTATGTGGAGGGCTCGTGAGCGTGCTTTAGCACTGTTTGGTCTATTTACTTTTGCGAAATTTAGTAGCAGCCCATTTAATTATAATCTGTTATGGTTACTAATGTAAACTGTTCTGCTTATTTCTATATGTCTTGCTTGACTTTTCAATAAAATATTTGAAACGAAAAAATAAATGGGGACCTTCAAATCAAAACAGGGAGCTTGGCACTGCCCTAGGGGACATGTACCAATGCAAAAAAAGAAAAAGAAAAAAGAAAGGTATGTAGTATAACCACCAATAGAAGATTTACTGCAGCAGGAGGTTTGTGCAGGTGAACAGGGCTAAATAGTTCACCCAGTCTACAAATCGTGAGCAAGCAGGGTTGCCATCCACAAGCCATCATATGATGTCCTCGGCTTTGTGGTGGTATATCTGAATGATGCCTGAGGCTACAGGCATCATTCAGATATCAGCATATCAGCCTTTTCAGCCGGCTATTCTCTACACCATAAGAATGATTGTAGTGGCTTTTCCACCGCTTGATCGTTCTTACGGGCGGCGAAAGGGGATGCCCCCCTCCTTCCGCCCTCCGGTGCGTCTACCAACTCACCACAGCGATCAGTGAGTCGGACAGATTATCCGCCAGCCCTGGATGTTGATTATAGAGATTTCCGGCGGACCAGATGGTCGTCGGAAGTCTCTATGATTGTTGGAGGCCGGGTGCGATGTTATGACGTCACGCCCGGCCTCTGGCTGGGAAGCCAGGATCTTTTTTATTATTATTATTTAAGGCTTTCCAGCCTAGTGGTGAGATGTGGGGTCTTATTGACCCCCATATCTCACTGTAAAGAGGTACTGCCATGTCATATTCCTATTACAAGGGATGTTTACATTTCTTGTAATAGGAATAAAAGTAATCACATTTTTTTTAAAGTGTAAAAATAAAAATTATTATGTCAAATTAACAATAATAATAAAAAAATGTTAAAGCGCCCTTGTCCCCATGTGCTCATACGTATACGTAAGTCCCGTCCACATATGCACACATATGAGGTGTCGTCGCATCAAATCACACATGTGAGGTGTCACCACGATCGGTAGAGCGAGAGCAATAATTCTAACCCTAGACCTCCTCTGTAACTCAAAACACGTAACCAGTAAAAAATTGAAAGCGTCGCCTATGGGGATTTTTAAGTACCGAAGTTTGGTGCCATTCCACAAGCGCACGCAATTTTTAAGCGTGACATGTTAGGTATCTATTTACTCGGCATAACTTCAGCTTTCACATTATGCAAAATGTTTTTTTAAAGCATGAAACTTTTTTTTTTTTTTTTAAATACTTTGAAAAATTACTTGCACAAATACTGTGCGAGTTAAAAAGTTTCAATGACCGCCATTGCAAACATACTGTTTGGGGGTTCTATGTAATTTCAGAGCAAACAAATTATGATTTTTACATGTAGGAGCGAAGTGTCAGAATTGGCCTGGATGCAAAGTGGTTAATGCAAACTGTAATGAACCCAAACCCCATACTTCTTCAGAGCATGTCAATCAAAAATACATTCTATTTTTGAGACAAGCCCCCTGAATTTTTACAGATTCCCATTGATTCAACCATCAACTAAAATACGCATGGGAAAAAAGGGTAACACCTGGAGGTCGCACATCTAAGGTGTCTTAGAGAGGTGAATGGAGTGGCAACCTTAGCCTGGACTCCAGTCCCCATGGCTAAGCTCCAGGGGGCAGAATGAAACACGTTGGGGGCATGGTCTGTCAAAGTCCAGGCTGAGGTTGCCACTCCATTCACCTCCCTAGGACACCTTAGATGTGTGACTTCCAGGGGCTACCCCTTTTTCCCTTGAACTCATGCAGGTGTCAGGACAGGCTCCATTCCCTGTCAGCACTCTAACAGCATCTGTGCATGTACCGTCTGCATAACCCCACTTTACTGTTCCCAAAAGTCCGGCGGACGTATAAAGAAGTCTTGACTCAAAATTGTCCACCGAACTCTGCAGTCCCGTGGACAATCCACCGTCTGTGTGCTAGTCCGCCAGACTTTTGAAATTAACAGACTTGCCCACACACGGCGTTAATTTTGAACGTGGCTCCAGGTAGACGGAACTAGTGAAGGAAGTAATTTCACCACCTCCATCGGTGAGATTGACACCTCGCGAGCCCCGTCACCTGGTATGGATTTAAAGGGGAACCCCTACGCTGCAAAAATGGCGTGGAGGTCCCCCCAAAGTCCATAGCAGACCCTTATCTGAACACACAGCCCGGCCAGTCAGGAAAGGGGGTGGGTACGAGCAAGCGTCCCCCCTCCTGAGCTGAACCAGGCCATGTGCCCTCGACATGTGGGGTACTTTTGGGAAGGGGGGCCCTGCGGTCCCCCCACCCCAAAGCACCTTGTTCCCATGTTGATGAGGACAAAGGCCTCTTCCCGACAACCCTGTCCGTTGGTTGTCTGGGTCTGCAGGCGGGGGGCTTATCAGAATCTGAGAGCCTCCTTTAATAAGGGGCTCCCCAGATTCCGGCCCCCTACCCTGTGTAAATGAGTATGGGTATGGGTAAAAAATGTACATAAAAAACACAACTTTTACAGTTGAACTGTAAACACTTTTACTTTATTAGACAGCTCCGGGGGTCTTCTTCCTTCTTCAGGGGTCTTCTCGCCTGACTCCTCTGCTATCTTCTGCTCTTTTGCTAGCTCTTTTACTAGCGGAGGAGCCCGGCTTTCTCCTTCATCGCTGCCGCCATCCGGGGGTCTTCTTCCGACTTCGGGGGTCTTATTCCGACTTCGGGGGTCTTCTTGCCGGGCCTCCACTTTCATCTTACAGGTCATTTACTAGCGTTTGCCCTGTCTTGTCGCTGTTGCCGCCGCCTCCTGCTTCTTCTGCTTCTGCTTCTTCTTCTTCTTCCTTCTTCTTTCTTCCGATGTTGACACAACGCTCTCTCTGGCCTTAATGGCAGGGACGCGTTGTGTGGCGACTTATATAGGGACAAGAGGCGGGGTCACCGAGTGATGTCACATGGTGACCCCGTCCCTTTATGGGGTCACTCAGGGTGACAGCATCTGAAGTGTCCTCCTCCCAGCCACATACTACTCCCAAAGGTCCTGGAGCTAGAAAGCCATCGCTTACAGATTGTCGCATTTCTTCCTCTTCTTTGTAGCCTATGAAAGTGCCGAAATCCTCCTCCTCATCCTCCCCCCTCTCTCCTCCTGTGTGTTCTGTGACATAGGAATGATGGTGTCTGGATAAAGTGGGCCTTGAGAGTAAAGAAATTCTTCCTCTTCCTCCTGCTGCTATGCCTCCAGTACCCTGTCCATAATGCCACGCAGAGTCTGCTCCATCAGGAACACAACAGGGATTGTGTCACTGATGCATGCACTGTCACAGCTCACCATCCCTATGGCCTTCTCAAATGGTGACAATACAGTGCATGCATCCTTAATGATTAGCCATTGGCATGGGGTGCCCTGAGCCTGTCGTGATGCTGTATTTGCACAGATACCCATTGACGGCCCTTTTTATGACTGTAGAGCCGCTGCAGCATTGACAAAGTCGAGTTCCACCTGGTGGGCATGCCTCAAATCAGGTGGTTTATGGGCAAGTGGATTTCCTGCTGAATTTCAGCCAAAGGATCACTGGCTGTGTATGAATGCCTGAAATGGCTACAGACTCTTCTGGCCAGCTTTAGCACATCTTGCAACCCTGGGTACGTATTTAGGAAATGCTGCACCACCAAATTGAGGACATGTGTCAGGCATGGCACATGTGTCAACTTTCCCTGTCTAAGGGCGGACAGAAGGTTTGAGCCATTATCACACACCACCATTCCTGGCTCCAGCTGGCATGGTGTGAACCAGCTCTGGGCCTGTCCCTGCAGAGCTGAAAGAATCTCTGCTCCGATGTGGTTCCTGTCCCCTTAACACACCTGCTGAAGCACTGCATGGCACCTTTTAGCCTGACTCTGGGAATAGCCCTTTGAATGCTTAAAGCCGCGCGCGCGGCCCCCCCACCCCAAAGCACCTTGTCCCCATGTTGATGAGGACAAGGGCCTCTTCCCGACAACCCTGGCCGTTGGTTGTCAGGGTTTAATAAGGGGGCCCTCGGATACCGGCCCCCCACCCTATGTGAATGAGTATGGGGTACAATGTACCCCTACACATTCACCTGTAAAATAAAAGTACAAAAAAAAACACAACACACGAGATAAAATACTTTATTGCACAGCTCCGGGGGTCTTCCGTCTTCGGGGGTCTTCTCGCCGGACTCCTCCGCTATCTTCTTGTAGCTCTTTTGCTAGCGGAGGAGTCCGGCTTTCTTCCTCACCGCCGGCCTCTTCTCCCGACTTCGGGGGTCTTGTCCCCCTCTTCGGTTCTTCTGCCGGGCCACCGCGCCTTCTTATAGCTCTTTTACAGGCGGTGGCCCGGTCTTCTGTCGCCGCTGCCGCCTTCCGTTCTTCTTCTTCTTCTTCTTCTTCTTCTCCTTCTTCTCCTGGAGATGTTGACTCGACGCTCTCTCCGGCCACAATGCCAGGGACGCACTGTGCGGCCACTTATATAGGGACAAAGGGCGGTGTCACATGGCTTTATGTCACATGGGTTGGTGTCACATGGTGACCCCGCCCCCTTACGATGTCACAGTCCCCATGTGACATCAACCCATGTGACCAACCCATGTAGCATGCTCGGACAAGGGTCTGTTGTGGACTTGGGGGGGCCCCGATTTTTTTCGGCGTTAGGGGGTTCCCCTTTAAGTCCATACCAGGCGGCGGGGCCAGCGACGTCTCCTTCGCGGGCCCCGCCTACCTGGAGACCCGCTCGAAATGAGCGGACTTTTCTCCGGGCGGGAAAAGTCCGCTCATTTCAAAAGTACGGCAGACTGGCATACACACGGCCGGATTGTCCGCCAAAATGCGAGTACGGCGGGCAGATTGATGTGCAACACGAAATTCTAAGTCCGCCGTACTGTCGGGTCAAAAAAGTATGCCGGAGGCTACACACGGGGGGATTGTTTGGCGGACTTGAGTTTGCCGGACTTTTCCACCGGATTGTTTGATCGTGTGTACGCGGCATAAGGGGCACCTAATGGAAAGGTTCCCCCAAAGGGTTTTTTTTTAGCAGCAAAATATGTACAGTATCTGACCGCGAGACTGTGTGTAACTGAGGCTCAGCATCGGCGATATTGACCCTCCGTGACCCCCGTTGCGAGAGCCAGCGCTGAGCTCTGTCGCTCCTACCGCTAGTCGCCCCCAATACATTCCTATGGATATGCTGCATCTCATGGGGGCGGCAAGCGTGAGAAGCACAGCCTCGCAGTGCCGATTTCCAGCGTGATACGATCGCTGGAAACACAATCTCGCGGTCAGGTACTGTAGATAACACAGAATTCAGAGAGGATTATGATACAATTATTTAATTAATTTATTAACAATTAACGTAAAAAAATGTAAGTTAAAATATGAGCTCGACACGGGGGTATACCCATGAAATGCAAATATTAAAACGTGAAGAGGCAAGGGTATATATACAGCATTTACATAGAAAATATGTCAATCAAGACAAACTGACGTGTTTTGACACGATTCATTGGGGTCTTCTTCAGAGGATAAATTTATATATATATATATATATATATATATATATATATATATTGGAGGGATTTCCCAACCAACATTTCCCAAAGCTAGGACCACCAGGCAACTCCGTTTGTAGATAGCAACAGTGTGATCTGCTGCAGATGTACTGAAAAAGGCCCAGGCAGCTGAGCTTTGGGGAGTGGGCCGGGAAATAACAGCTACAGAATGTGATGAAATAGGGTGGCTACTCTCTATTCTTTCTTGATGTCGACCTCCTTGGGTTTGTGACCCCTCACCTTCAGTTTCCTCCTCTGCTCTGACACCCAAGTCACATCAGTGACCTTATCATCATCATCATCATCTCCATCTCCTCCATCATTATTACCACTGGAGACAACTTGTCAATACGCTGCAGCTGAGGGAACATGAATGCCAATTTGTCTTCTGGTGTTTTCCCTTCTCTCTAGGTTTATGTTCCTGTCATCCTCAACCTCAGAACCCACACCTGAATCCAGTAATGGCCGGGCATCATCAAGGAGCAAGTGGCTGACTCTGTGGTCAAATAACTCAGCTGACTCCTCCATGGCTGATGTTGGGGCTATAGCAGAAATAGATGTGGACAAGGAGGCAGGTTTATCTACTCTGACAGGGGACTGCACACTTGTCTCTGCTTGTGTGACAGAGGAAAAAGAGGATGAGGAAGGTTTAGTAAGCCAGTCCACCACCTCCTCTGCATGCTGTGGCTGGATAGCATGGGCAAACTCACTAAACAGAGGAAATGATGCCCTGCCTGAGGACTGACCACCACGTCCACCTTTTCCTGTGGACACATTTGTTGCTGGCCCCCTTACAGTGACAAGGGAACATTTGCCTCTCCTTGTTGTCCTCCCAGACATTATGGGGGGGGGGGGGGGGTATACTGCAATATAATGTGTCAAACGTACAATGGGGCACAGAACTATATGGCATTAAACTTGCAGTAACTCACATAGAAGTAAATGGTGTTAAACTGGCAGTAACACAAACAGAAGTAAATGGCGTTAAACTTGCAGTAATGATCAACACTATATGACGTTAAACTGACAATAACGTACACAGAACTATATGGCGTTAAACTGGCAGTAATGTAAACAAAACTATATGGCATTAAATTGGCAGTAACACACACAAAACTATATGGCGTTAAACTGGCAGTAACACACACAAAACTATATGGCGTTAAACTGGCAGTAATGAGGTTGTGTGCATGCATGGAGTTCCCGAGATGGACGCCTAGCTCGGAGCTTCGTCTCGCTCGGACCTGCTCGTCACCACCTCAGCTATAAGATGGATCTCCGATCCACCCCCGGGTGATACAGGGAGAAAACCTGTCAGAGGAGCCCCCACACCCAAAGAAAGAACCGACAGCCCTGTGTCAACCTACCCAGCTTTGCAGCTCCACTCCTGATAAGGCCTACACAATCCCACTGATGTGGGTGGACAGACTTCCGGCCCTCTCCTTGTGACTACTGGAGCAGCAGACATACCAGGGACCGCTTCCCTGATGCTGGGAGCGATTGTGATAGGTGAAGTGAGCTCCACTGGACCCTATCCAGCTTCCCCTAAGTGCCAGCCTGCTAAGCCCAGCCATGACTCCCCACACCCACAGACAGCAGCTCATCTTCTCTCCCATCTGGGGACAGAAATCGGGGAGACTAGCAGGGTACAGTGCCTATGCACTCGGGGACTGTTAGGAGGAGTTTGTCCTGCCACACAGGATTCCACAACTCTACCCCAGAAGCCGACAAGATGTCATCAGGAGCTCCATTTGAGGAGGGGGACAGGGGAAAGGAAATGGAGGCAGGCACTGATGAAGGCCCACAGCACACTTCTCAATCAGGGAATTATACTGTAAGTGCTATGCTCCCCCAACTGCTATCACCAGCTTCTACTGTGTCCCTCCATGACAGAAATCTGGAGGAATTAATTGTGGGACCCTGCTGCTAGCCCTGCCATTTTGGCGCTTTCAGACACA
Source organism: Lithobates pipiens (assembly GCF_037356315.1). Lineage (NCBI taxonomy): Eukaryota > Metazoa > Chordata > Amphibia > Anura > Ranidae > Lithobates > Lithobates pipiens. The sequence goes on from NW_027507758.1 coordinate 121,667,176, forward strand.
CGCTCCCTATCACACCAAACATAATATCAACTTATGATAAACAATTTCTCCAAAATGCTCTCCAAGGGTCTTGCCCAAACTGCTTCTCAAATTACTTCCACTATTCAAGTAGACCTCCAAAACCTTGGATCCAGGATTGAGGCCATTGAACATAAGATGAATCAGACAATAGCCAGGACCAATCAGAATACTTCTAGCATTCAAGACCTACAGGACCAATTAGAAACAGCCCTCTCAAAAATTTACAATTTGAATAATCGTTCTAGACAGTACAATTTCTGAATCAGAGGGCTCCCAGAATCTGTCATGGACGTCCAAGAGGCAGTTCGTACCTTTATAAAAGACATCATTTATGATATCCCAAAGCACCGACAGAACTCACTGAGTCCTGCCTCCCCCTTGCTCAGACAGCCTACCAGGGACATAGTGGTTACAAGAAGTAATGCACACCTCCAGAAATGCATCTCAGCTGTCTATCCAGGGTTGCCCAATTCAAATCTTCACAGATCTATCCCCTTCTACTATTCAACAAAGGAGAACCTTGAAACCACTTCTTGAAGTCTTAACCCAGAAGTCCATCAAATATCGGTGGCCTTTTCACTTCTCCTTGGTACACAAAGGCTAGACACATGGCTCTCAACTTTTCAAGATGACAAATGTTTATTAGAACATCTTGGCCTCATTTCCCAGGAACCACCCTCGCCTCAGGTCACAAGAATACTAGATTGGCAAAGCGCCCCTCACCGCAAAGTCCAATAGCTTCGATGTGGCAGAAACAGCAAGAGATCTAAGGACTCTCATACACCATGAAATTCCGACATTATCCCTTCCATCCTTAGTAGTTAAGGGCATCAGCTTGTGAGTCCCACCTCTTCATTTGGTAGTCTATTTGCTCACTTTTGAATTCTCAGTTCCTCTAATGGGTTACTTAGTTCACTGTACAATATGATACTAGTTTCATGGACAGGCATAGGTCTTGTTTAACATTTAATAGTATGTTTGGCCTGTCCATCATTAGCCTTATGGTAACTGGGTCCACTTGATGTCTGGGGGGACTCGGGATTTGGGCTTAGGGTGAGGATCCCTCTCCCACCAAGCCCCTGGGTCTCCCTGGGAGCACGGATAGCTCTATGCTTCCTCTTAGAATGACAAATTAGTGGGGTCTTTGGCCCCTTCACAGTACTACCTGTATTCACTAGAACAGAGTGCCCTGGTTCATGCGTGGAGCTAGAGGTAGGAGGCTTCGCACTCTGTTGAAGGTGCTTAGTGCTCCCCGAGGTTCTTTGGACAGGGGATTCTGTCTCAGGGGGGAGAGCCTCTCAGACTCATTATTACCATAGCTAAATTATGCTACAGGGGATTTCATTTTTTATAACCTGGTGTTGAGTACTCACTTAGACCAGAGCGGTAGTTATGCTCCTCCCTCTGCCTTCAGGAGTTGAATTTTGACACTCCTGATGGCAGATGTTTTTCTGCCACCCAGGCAGAAACTTGTGTGGTTTTGCCTTAGAGTGGGGATAGGCACACCTGTCCTGATCTCTTTGTCACTGGGAAGCCCAGTGGAAGTTATTCCCATGACCTCCCCAGATCCTTTCTTCTTCTTTCTCCTTTAAGGGCACTAAGGAAGCAATACATTTATGCTGTTAATGAGGGTATGCCTTATTTGATTTCAGACCGGTTTCATATGGAGGAAGGTAGGTCTCTGCATAGTGCTGAATTTAATTTCCCTTCTGATCCATGGCTTTCACACTGACACACCCTTTAAAGCGGGAGTCCACCGGGACTCCGCGTTTTTTTTTTTTTTTATAAAAGCCAGCAGCTACAAATACTGCAGCTGCTGACTTTTAAAATAGTGACACTTACCTGTCCAGCGCGCCCGCGATGTCGGCACCCGAAGCCAATCTCTAGGTCGTCTGTCGGGTCCTGCCGCCGCCATCTTGGGTATGAGAATCAGGAAATGGAGCCTTTCGGCTTCATTTCCCGGTTCCCTACTGCGCATGCGCGAATCGCGCTGCGCAATAAGGACGCTCCCCGCTGCCTCTGGGATCTGTGTGTTTCCCAGCAGGCAGCGGGGCACTTGCGGGAAGGGGCGGGCACTTGCGGAAAGGGGCGTAAGTTACGCCCCTTTCCGCAGAGAGCTATCCCGGAAGTGGGTGCAGTTACCTGGATTATCCAGGTAACTGCACCCCCCTCCCCCTGAAAGGTGCCGATTGTGGCACCGGAGGGGGGGAGGGTTCCGATGAGCGGAAGGTCCACTTTAGGGTGGACCTCCGCTTTAAGGTAGCCTCACACAATGTCCAAGGACTGAACTCGTCACTGAAGCGCCAGAAATACTTTCAGACCTCCAACTCCCAACATATTAAGATACTCCTCTTACAGGAAACACACTTCCCCAAACAATATAACCCAAAATGTATACATGCCAAGTTTCCCCAATTCTACCTAGCTAATGCGGCAGACAAAACTAAAGGGGTGAGTATATCTTTTGCTAAAAACAACGCCTTCTCCCCCAAAAAGAAATCAGAGACCCTAAGGGTAGATATATTTTCCTGGCAGACTCTCTGAAAGGGGCCATGTACATATTTGTTTCCTATTATGCTCCGAACCGCGGACAAGCCCAGTTTGTTCACTCCATGCTAAACACCCTTTCTCCTCCTTTTGTGGGTGCTCTACCAATGGGAGGGGACTCCAATATTGCACTAGCTAACATGTTAGACAAATCAGGAAATGGCCGCAAGAGCTTACTGCATCCTCTCAAGCAAAGTCTCAAAATCTCCAATATTCTCCATTCCCAGGGGCTAGTAGATACTGTATCTGTAGGGAATATAACACGTCTACGAAGGACTATATTCATTACTCGGCTCCCCATTCGACTCTAGCAAGAATAGACCATATTTTTACAGCGAGTCCAACTATTCAGTTTATTACCAAGTTGATCATCAGGGATTCCCCTCTGCTCCAGCACTGAATAGTATTATGCTTTCTAATGAATCCACAGGGCCTCAAAATACCATATTGATGGCGCCTGAACAAATCTATCATAAAGAACCCAGTCCACTACACCATGCTATAGAAAGATTTAGGGCGGGGATATGCAATTAGCAGACCTCTAGCTGTTGCAAAAAAAAAGTCCCATCATGCCTCTGCCTCTGGGTGTCATGCTTGTGGATGTCAGAGTCTTGCTTATGCTTCATGGCAATTGTAGTTCTGCAACAGCTGGAGGTCCGCTAATTGCATATCCCTGATTTAGGGGAATACTTCCAAGTCAATGACAATGGGGAAGTCACCCCTTCAGCTCATAAAGTAGTGATTAGGGGTAAGATTATTCAACTCTCCACAAAGCTTAAGTGACAAAGACAGGCAGATATAATCAACCTAGAATGTGACTTTCTTACACTATCTAAAAACCATAAAAATAACCCAACTTCTGAGTCTAAGACTTTACTGGAATCCAGGAGAGTCTCCCTTAATCTTGCCTTGACCAGCCAGGCCGAAAAACATATACAGTGCATTTCTATCTGCATAAAGACAGAATCGCCCCAAACTGGCTGCCAAGTTGTCCCCCAGGCCCAGCTCATTCTCCTTTCCCAAAATACGTGACAAGGTGGGAACTCTTACACAGAACCCTCAGTGGATTATGGCCACGTTTCATGAATTTTATGCCAAACTATATAAGGGGAGGGGGATTCCAACCTTTAGGTCTATCTGATTTTCTAGATGAGATTCCACTCCCTAAGCTGGAAAAAAGACATAGATCAGCCCTAGAGCAACCATTGTGGAAGCGGAGGTATTGGAAGTGATCAAAAACTTGAAAAAGGACTCGGCCCCAGGACCAGATGGGTTCTCTACTAGGTACTATAAAGTTTTTGCTCCCACTATTACTCCATTCTTAATGAGATTCTTCAACTCCCTTTTGCGAGGGGTCCTCCCTGGAGAATGAGCCCAATCTTGCTTATGTTTCAGTTATCCCCAAACAGGGTAAGGACCACTCGGTTGTCAGCAATTACAGGCCTATATCTCTGATAAACAAGGATCTAAAAATACCTACAAAGATACTGGCCAATAGATTATCTAAATTTAATAGGTAGCTATGGCCACAAAGATCAGGTTGGATACATCCTGGGGAGACATGGCCCAGATCAGATAAGTAGAGTGGTAGCGTGGCTCTCCCCGAGGCTGCCTCAGTCTGGTATAGGCTCCTCTGGGGAATGAGCGTACCCCAGATCCGGTGGCTGGCTATGCTTCCTTTGCAGACACCCATGTATCTGGCCTACCCACCCATTGGATCTCTCCCTACCTCCTCCCCTCCTCCTGACGCCCCCCCCCCCCGTCCCCCCTGTTGATGGGTGAATTGATGCTTTAAATGTGCCTGTGAATAGATATTGCCTGACCATTACATTTTTTGTGTTTATTTTCTTTTTCTTGTTCTTTGGCCTTTTGTCTGTAACATTGTTGACACTGACAATTATTTGTTGTTGTACTTCCCTTTGTATATTCTCTCTGGAATTTTTTTTTCAATAAAGAATACAATTGATAAAAAAAAAAAAAAGTAGAGTGGTAGCTTTAGGTCAGGCCATTTTGCAGTTGAAATGGAATGGAGGTCCGCATCGGGAGGGGGTTCCTGCTATCAATAGGCCTATAGAAAGCTTTTGACACTGTTGACTGGTCTTACCTATTTGAGGTCCTTAATAGATGGGGATTTGATGGAAGGTTTATGCAAAATATACCAGCTCTATATGATCAACCAAGAGCCCAGGTCAAGCTTCAAAGCTGTTACTCAGACCCTTTCTCAATCTCAAAGGGGACTGGACAAGGATGTCCTCACTCCCCTATATTTTTTGCCATTGCAATCAAAACCCTTGAAATTGCAATTAGGGAGCACCCTGACATTCATGGGGTGAGATGTGGCCAATGTTCAAACAAATGTGCCCTATTTACGGACAACCTGCTACTGTTCATCACCCCCCCCCCCCTTATATCTACTCCTAATATTGTTAAGCTCTTAAGCCCCATACACACTATCAGATTATTTGCTGAGTTTTTCCTTCAGATTTACCAAAACCATATAATATGAGGACAAACCTTAGGAGTTTCAATGTGCATGCAATCAGGCAGGCCCTTCTACTACATGGTTTTGGTAAATCTGAAGGAAAAACTCAGCAGATAATCTGATAGTGTGTATGGGGCTTTACAGGACTTTGGGAGGGTCTCTGGCCTTAAAGTAAACATGACCAAATCTGCAGTGTTAAACATTTCCACCCCGAAGCCATTGGTTGAACGGCTAAAAGACCACTTTGAATTTGTCTGGCATTCGTCACACATTTCTTACCTGAGCATCAACTTGGCAGCCAATATAGACCAAGTATATAATAGCAATTACCCTCCTATGTTTAAAAAATTGGGTGCGGATATGTCCAGCTGCGGACAGGGTGACCTGTCATGGCTGGGTAGGGTGCACTCGATCAAAATGACCCTCTGTCCCAGTATCCTATATCTTTTTCTCTTCCAATTCTGGTAAAGAAGCATCAATTCAAGAAGTTTTAATCTCAGATAACAAAATTTATTTGGGGAAACATAGGTTACCGATGCCCTAAAAGCGTACTATATAGAAAACGTACATGCTGAGGTCTGGGGTTACCAAACCTCTGAAGATACTACCAAGCAGCCCTATTGTCACAATTTTCTACTGTCTATGCTTTTGGTAATAAACCATATTGGGTCAACATAGAGAGACAAGAGGTTCCATTATATACCATTGACTTTTTGTTATGGGCTACCCCCTAAACAGACGCCCCCAATTCTAGGCCCTACCCTTTCACATTCAATGGCTTTATGTGACGTTCTATACAAATCTACTCACTTGAAATTGAGTATCCGCCCGTTAACCCATCTGTTTAACTACTTCAGCCCAGGAGGATTTTACCCCCTTCCTGACCAGAGCACTTTTTGCGATTCGGCACTGCATTGCTTTAACTGACAATTACACAGTCATGCGACTTTATACCAAAACAAAATTGATGTATTTTTTTTCCCACAAATAGAGCTTTCTTTTGGTGGTATTTGATTCCCTCTGTAGTTTTTATTTTTTTGCGCTATAAACAAAAAAAGAGCGACAATTTTGAAAAAAAACCTAAAAATTATTTACTTTTTTGCTATAATAAATATCCCCCAAAAATATATATAAAACTTTGTTCCTCAGTTTAGGCTGAAATGTATTCTTCGACATATTTTTGGTGAAATTTTTGACACTATTTTAGGACCATTATCATTTATGCAGCGATCAATGCTATAAAAATGCATTAATTACTGTGTGAATGACACTGGCAGTGAAAGGGTTAACCACTAAGGGGAAGTGAAGGGGTTAAGTGTGTCATAGGGAGTTATTATAACTGTGAGGGGGCTAGACTTCAACACACAGGACAGTGATCACAGCTCTCGATGAGAGACAGCTGTGATCACTGTCCTGTCACTAGGCAGAATGGGGAAATGCTTTGTTTACAAAAGCATCTCCCCATTCTTCCTCTCCGTGACATGATCACGGGAACCCGGCGGACATTGAGTCCGCGGGAACGGCCGTCATGGTCACGAAGATGACAGCGGGTGCATTCCCGCAACACCGCTTCTTAAATGGAACGTACCTGTATGCCCGTTTGCCTACCAGCGCCATTCTGCCAACGTATATCGGTGTGCGCTGGTCGGCAAGCAGTTAAACCCACAGTTCCCTCCTGGCATGGACATTAGAATATATAAATGGTGGATAGACAGGGGCTTATACAGAATAGGCCACTCCATGTCCTCTATGGGACCCCTGATGCTAAGTCATTGTGTCAGTAAGTTGGGTATGCCTCTTTCTGTAAGGTTTCGCCTACACCAAATATATTCCTAAATACCTCCCCACTGTGCTTCAGAGGATGCAACATTTTGGGCTCATTCTTTCACACTTGGTGGAAGTGCCCTCAGGTTCTGGGATAAGATTTTCAGTTTGCTGCGCAAAGTAACTAGTCAAGCTCAACCAAAACCACCTGAGTTGGTGCTACTGGATAGCAGGCCAGCCTATTATAGTAAACCCCTATGGAAGCTTATCCATTTCATGTTGTTGGGAGCTAAGATGACGATCATCCATGCCTGGACGCAACCCTCAGTATCCTTTGCGGCAGCAAAACAAAAAATAACCTGGATAATGACCCAGGAGAAGACAGCTAATCTTCTCCTGGACACCTCTGAAAAAGTTGTAACTGTCTTGGAACCCTGGCAGACATATCTTAAAATGGCTTTGCGATAAACAACCGTAATATATTACTTATAGATGCTCCATAGTGCCATTTTAACTTTCCCTTTCTATTTGACCCTTTTCTCTTCTTCTCCTTATCTCACTCATCCTGTCCAAAGATTATCCTTTCAGTACCCTCTTTTGATTACTTAGAACTTGCGCTCTGGGTAGTTCCTGTTAGTAAATAACGATGTAACATAGGATAAGCTGTTAGATTGAAATTTTCATCAAGCATGATCTCTTACTGCTCTGATTTATGTAACGCACACAGGACTATATGGTGTTAAACTGGCAGTAATTCACACAGAACTATATGGCGTTAAACTGGCAGTAATGCACACAGAACTATATGGCATTAAATTGGCAGTAACGCACACAGCATTTTTCAAGGCAAAATAGATCAGAGAGTGCCAAAGAATATAATGGATTTTAGGGATAAGAATCATTTTAATAAGGTAAATACATGCCATTTTATTGTAAACAGATTAAAAAAATAGTAAATTAAATAAGTTCATAGTTTGGATTTACTTTAAGAATTTGTACTTAAGGATAAAAACTCTTTTTTTTCTTTTATTAAATATGGCTGTGTTTGCGTATAATATCTAAATATCTCCCTAAAAAAATAATTTTCCGAAATTCTATATTGGGCATATTCTCCAAAGATCAGCGATGTTATTGCAGTCAAGATCAATAATTTAAGTAAGTTTAGCTCTGTCTGTGTTTTCTGTACTCTGCTCCTTGAAAGATGCATCCACTAAAATCAAGTTACAATTTAAATGTTAGAAGTGAACTATAGCCATTTATTAAAATAAGAATGTAAAGTAAAATGATTATTCCATATTTATGTAAAGGTATTCTAGACTGTGCCATTCATCCTGGCCACATGGAAACCATGTTCTGCTTTTTATTGGATGTTGCTAAGATACCACAAAATGGAATGCACCATTGGCAATGATGAATTAAGTGATGAGCCTGGTTGACAGTAATCTTTGTCATTGGATGCAGGAGCTGTCTGAGCCCTGTCATTTTCTGCATCTCATGTTAAACAGATGTATCTAGATGGTAAAACAATAAGGGAAAAGCAAGACAAATGAGCTCAGGTTGACAATCACAGAAGAAAACAGTTAGTTTGCATAAATACTGCAAAGAAATATAATTTAATTGAGAATTGTATTAACCCCTCTTATAAATGCTGCATGGATGCAATGCAAACAGAAATGTGCAAAGTGAAATACTCGGAAAAATAATGGTATGAAAATGGTAATATATTAACTCTGCATCAACAATTACCCATTTCACCATTCCGGTGATTTCCATTGTAAAATTCTTCTTTAATGCCTTTTCTGTAGATTCTACAATACTATATTGTATCTAATAGCCAGTCAATGTACACACATGGAAATCTTCTAAATTGAGTTTTCTTCAGTTACCAACATTGCCCCAAGCAAGCACTGTAGGAGTCATTTATCAAGGCAAGGAGATAATGCCTGTGTTGGAGTGATGCAATTTCCACCATACATGAGCAGCATCAATTTATGCAAATAGCTTGTATACGACTTCACAGATTAGCTCCACTGACATAAAGCAATGGTGTCAAATATATACTTTAATGCCTTTAAACCACACAATTAGAGAGGAATAAACATAATAAAGATTCAATGCTATTATTTTTATTCTTTCTAATTTCTATATTTATAGTTATATTTTTTTGATCAGTGTGTGTGTCTCTGTGTATGTTTGTACATTAACATATAGGACATGTATCAAAGCCAAACTCCAGCCAAAACAGTTTATATTATTTTGGATAGAACAGAAAGAGTTAGAACCGTGGTCATGTTTTATTTCCTGCCCTAATTAATGTATAGAAGATTTCCTCTCATTTCCTTCCAGGATAGGAAGTGATAGGAATTGTCATCAAAGGGGTCATGGACCCAAAACTATTTTTTTTTCCAAAAGATTGGGGAAGGATTAGAAGCTTTGACAGTGCATTTTTAATGTTCCCTGTGTCTTCCCATCCCAGTAAAAATCATACCTCCTATTCTTCCACAAGCAACACAGAGACAGGAAGTGAAGGCAAATCTCTCCCATGTGCTAACAGACAGAAAAAAAATGTAACATGTAATAAAATAATTTTCTGAACTTAACAAACCCTCCCCTGGCCCTACTTCTTACACATCAATAAAAAAAAAAAAAAAAAAAAGGAATTTGAGTATTCTCTACTCAATCCAAAACTAAAGAAAGTATGATTTGTTTTTAAATGTACTTTAAAGGCCTATGGTACTTACTGTACTATCTTCATCTCTACTTGTTTAATGAACCCACTTTTAAATCAAAAGTTTATGTTTATGTGCACTGAAATCTACGTACTCAAAACTTGCATAAGCTTTGTTGATACATGAATGAATGAGCAATATATGCTTCGCATTATTCCCATGCATATGCTCATGAGTGTGGATGACAAGTATAGGTTTACTCACTGACTGACCTGCACTCCTTGAATAACTGCTGCCTGCTATAAATCTTGCACCTTGTGGACCTAATTTATTTTCTGATGTCCTTTCATGTTGGCTGATTAGAAAAAAAATTGTTTTTTTTTTTACACACACAGCTCTGCTTCTTCCCCAAATTGATCATATTTGGCAATTTAAAGTTAGGACTCTACCACCTCTAGATAAAAAAGGTGCCCTGTGATTGCAAATTAGGGATGAGTGGAACAAACCTGGGTTTGGATCAAGGTAAATTTTGTGACCGACATTTGGATCTCAAATCTGAATGAGATTGAAGTCAATGGGAACTGAATCTAAGAAATCAGTAATGTTAATTTTATGGGTTAATAGGCAAGAGATTGCCAAACAAAGGGCATGGGGAGATAGGCACTTGCTCATTTGCTTTGCAGAGAGGATCTTTTTTGGCAACTTAATTTTCAATATTTAAATACAAATGTATTTCAAAATACAAGGGGTGCCTTAAAGCTGATGGTTTCACAGAACATTACAATTCTCAGGGACAGTACCAGCAACACCATATTGTGACATCACATAAATTGCATATGTAATAATTTAGTTTATTTTACATTATATACAGCAGCAGCAACCCAATATGGTTGACTTCCAAGAAAAGACTTTATTAGGTGGTCTTTTCAAAGACAAGTTTATTTGGAGAAGTGGTAATAGACCATAATTGAGCATTGGCAGTAGCAGGGACCATGTAGGTAAAATCTATGGCAAAGTATATATAAAAGAGTTAAGCTAACACTATAGACTTCATAAAAATTGCCAAATAGTGTCAAAGGTCACATAGCATAGCTTGCAATCTTTTTTTCACTACTACTGCTTAAAATTTAACAAAATATCAATCCTGAATCCACCAAAACCACAAACCCACTCTCCAGATATGAGGCAGTTGTTAAGGAAAACTAAAATAATTACAGTGCCATGTTTCATAGACAACAGTCAAACATATGACATAGTGGTTGGAGAATTTGTAAGCAATTTGATTAGGGCCTAGAGCAACAATATAAGAGGAAGGGATAACTCAATTATTTTCAAGAAAAACAGCTACATTTATTTTAAAGATATATTTTGAAAACAAAAGCTATAAAAGTTTTATATGAACAATATGCAAACATTTATACTTGACCACTGTGTTAGAGAAAGAGATGAGACATATGTTATTCTAAAAAACAAAAAACAAAAAAAAAACATTTATTTTGTCAACAGTCAAGAGCCTAAAATAGTTCACTGCACACCAGCTAAGCGTTTTTACCAGGTCATAATGAAAGAAGGTACTTGCGAGGTGTTTTATGTAAATAAATAACTGTGGGCCGTGGCCTGGCACATGGTGGGATATAACATGGATCCTTTCGGCTCCCGCTCTGACCGAGCTTCTCATGGCTCTCCCAGCACTTAACCTCCCTGGTGGTATGATTATAGGTGCTGAAAGCGGTACAATGTTTTGCATGGAAATTTGGCATTTTATATTGTAGGCCTGTAATTCTTAGGAATAACTCACTTAAATCTGTCCAAACCAGAGTCTAGTAGACATCCTGGGTATGATAAAATTTTAAAAACAAAATCATAAATGAAAGTATAATAAATAACTATAAATAATTATACCAAATAATAATATAATAATAATACAAAATATTTAATAATGTAATCAAATCAAAAACACTGAAATTTGCTCAGTTGCAGAATTGTTGCTGTCATTTTCAGCGTTTGATGATGGATCTCCCCACAAATCACTATCGCTCAATTCTGCGAGTGATTCTAATTTATTATCGCTGTTTTCTAGCGGGTCTAAAGCCACTTTTGATGTAAAGGGACAGTTTTGGTTGCTATGGACAATCTCCAGTTTCCAGGCAGAAAGAACAGTTTTTATAATATAAAACTGCATGCAGGGTACTGGGCAGAGCACTAGGGACAAAGGGGATGTGAAATAATTACATGTGGCAATGTAATCTGTAAGATTCCATTTTACTGTATGTAATGTGTGTGTTTCACCTTTTGAATTTGGCACCATCCTCCATCCCTGTGCGTCACAGCGCTCGCAGAGAACGGAGCTCGACTCCGTGATACATTGAGTGGAGGATGAGCCACTCGCACTGCGGGGAGACATGGATGGATCCAGGGGATAAGGTAAGGATGCTCATCCTGGATCCTGCTATGCGATCCCGAGTCTGGCTCGGGGTTACCGCTAATGGTTCTGAATTTTCACCCCCAGTCAGACTCAGGAATACCGCCAGGGGGGTTAATTACCACCACACAGCCTGTAATGGGAAGGCGCAGCAGCAGCAAGGGTCACTGACCTAGCGGCTTCCACAAAGGAAGCGAGATTGGCTGCTTCTTTACTCGTATCAGGGCTCTGGGACCCCCCCCCCCCCAACCCTAATCCACCTTTCAAAGAGATGTAATCTGCAGAATTCACTGCTTTAAAATTAAAGCTGAAATTATGCAACTGCCAGCTTACAAGACTCCATCTTGTTCAACAAGCAGACTCTGGAGATGCGCAGGGCCCCAAGCCTTTCACAGAAGCTTTGCAAGCTAAGCACATTAAAGGCTAAGTTCAGTTTTTTTTTCTAAATTCCAGCTCCCCTATGTACCAATATAGCAGGTACTTTTTTTGCAAAAGTATCAAAGCTTTCCATAAAATCTACAGACACGAACCTTACTGTCCTACATCTATGATTCAAAACATATCTATTGCTTCCGTCTTACGTCCTTACATACTTTAGGTCATGACATAGGAAGGAGTTGACCAGCTCATCCCATTATCACACACCCTGCATCATCTATCCTCCCATTCCTAGCTGCATGTTTTTTTAATAAAATGCAATCATTCAGTGATGACCCTTCTCAATAAATACACAATAAACAATCAGATTTCATAGTGTATGGTCTTATACAAGTACATAAAAGGGAGTGGACAGAAAAACTCAGCTGTCAAGCCCCATTACCATCTCTGCATAGCAGGAACTTGCATTCCCACATGTGTTTTTTATTTTTATTTTAGAGGGGGGGAGGTGTTTTGGAGCATTTTCACTCAGCACACATACATACTGAAACTATATGAGCTGTCCCTACTCCACGCCAATGAATGTATGAATGACACGGTCTCACTACACTACAGTGAAACTATCTGAGCTGTCCCTACTCTAGCTGCACACTGCACACTGCAAAGCTGAATGATGGTCCTCCTCACTACACTCGCACTATCCCTAGACTGACACTAAACTAATATTCTACACTGACAGTTGAAGCAAAATAGCACAGTATAGCACATTAACTAACTGATAGCTAGGGATGAGCTTCGTGTTCGAGTCGAACGTACGTTCGACTCGAACATTGGCTGTTCGTCCGTTCGGCGAAATCCGAACTCTTGGTCCGTTCGCGTCAAAATTTGTGTGGCGCGCACGGCCCACAATGCACTGCGATGGCGCAGTGCATTGCTGGCTCATGATTGGCCAAGCATGCACTGTGACCCCGCATGCTTGGCCAATCGCAGCGCCAGCAGCGAGGAGAGCCATGATTGGCCACAGGCATCCTGCCTGTGGCCAATCATAGCTCAGGCTGTGTAGTGCACGCCCCACACTATATAAGGCCGCCTTTGAGGTGGCCTCGTGTAGTGTGTTGGCATCTAAAGCAGTGGGTGTTCTGTGTACCTTCAACACAGTACACACCGATCGTTTTTGGCTGATTTCCTATCTTGCTGTTGTGTGGTGGTTATTGTCTGTGCCCTGACCGCAGTATACACCACTATATTCACCTCACCTATATAGCTAGTGATCTATCTTTAATAATAGAGCTTGCAGTCAGTAGTGTTAGGAGATAGTGCGTGCTGTCTGCGTGCTCTGTACCCAGTACATACCGCTATAATCCACCTACATAGCTGTTCTCTATTTGAGCCCAATTGCCATCTGCAGGAGTTATTGGAAGTTGTGTGTGCCTCCAGCACAGCACAGTATACATCTGTATATACCCCTTTATCTCTGCTGTTTTCTGGTTATTGTCTGCGTGCCCTGACCGCAGTATACACCGTGATATTCACCTCACCTATATAGCTAGTGATCCATCTTTAATAATAGAGCTTGCAGTCAGTAGTGTTAGGAGATAGTGCGTGCTGTTTGCGTGCTCTGTACCCAGTACATACCGCTATAATCCACCTACATAGCTGTTCTCTATTTGAGCCCAATTGCCATCTGCAGGAGTTATTGGAAGTTGTGTGTGCCTCCAGCACAGCACAGTATACATCTGTATATACCCCTTTATCTCTGCTGTTTTCTGGTTATTGTCTGCGTGCCCTGACCGCAGTATACACCGTGATATTCACCTCACCTATATAGCTAGTGATCCATCTTTAATAATAGAGCTTGCAGTCAGTAGTGTTAGGAGATAGTGCGTGCTGTTTGCGTGCTCTGTACCCAGTACATACCGCTATAATCCACCTACATAGCTGTTCTCTATTTGAGCCCAATTGCCATCTGCAGGAGTTATTGGAAGTTGTGTGTGCCTCCAGCACAGCACAGTATACATCTGTATATACCCCTTTATCTCTGATTTTTTCTGGTTATTGTCTGCGTGCCCTGACCGCAGTATACACCGCGATATTCACCTCACCTATATAGCTAGTGGTCCATCTTTAATAATAGAGCTTGCAGTCAGTAGTGTTAGGAGATAGTGCGTGCTGTTTGCGTGCTCTGTACCCAGTACATACCGCTATAATCCACCTACATAGCTGTTCTCTATTTGAGCCCAATTGCCATCTGCAGGAGTTATTGGAAGTTGTGTGTGCCTCCAGCACAGCACAGTATACATCTGTATATACCCCTTTATCTCTGCTGTTCTATAAAAAAGGCATCTGCAGGAGTTAGTGGGTGTTGTGTGCCTCCAGCACAATATAAACTACACAACTACTGTTTTACCCAACTCCCTTCAGGCCATTACCATGTCTGGAAGGCCAGCAAGGAGAGGCAGACAGGTGCGAGCCGATAAAAGAGGGCAAGCAGGCTCTGTGTCTAGAGACAACAGTGCTGGTCGTGGACGCGGTGCATTGTCATCAGCACGTGGCCATGGGACATGCTTGTCCTTCTTTTCTGCAGCTGGACATGTTGAACCGCAACATGCCAACGACTTGGTAGAGTGGATGACCAAGCCCTCTTCATCCTCCTCATCCTCTCTCACCCAGTCTCAAGGTAGTAGCAAAGCAGCTGCCAACGCATCGTCTTCCCTCCTCTCAATGTCATCATCAGTGACTCCTTCCCTAGACCCACCACGTCCTCCTGAGGAGTCTCCTGAACTCTTTGAGCACAGTGTTGGGTACATGCTCCAGGAGGATGCCCAGTGTTTGGTGGGCTCTGATGATGACACTCAGCTAGAGGAAGGCAGTAGCGTGAGCGCAGAGAGAGGGGATGCTCAAGAAGGACAGCAATCTGGCAGTCATGTTCCACAAGCTGCAGCATACTGCCAGGTTTGCTACAGTGATGAAGAGGGAGGGGATGATGAGGACACTGACTCCACGTGGGTGCCTGGAAGGAGGGAGGAGGAGGAGGAGGAGGAGGCACATGTCCAACGAGGCAGGATGCCCTCTGGGGGCCAGCTTAGGGGCAGCACACCGACTGAATCACACCGCAGAGCTCCGCCTGCGCAGAGCGCTTCCTCTGCGCGTTATTCTAAAAGTTCTTTGGTGTGGGCCTTTTTTGAGACGAGTGCATCAGATCGCACCGCTGCTATTTGCAACATATGTCTCAAGCGTATCTCACGTGGCCAAATCATCAGCCGCTTGGGCACCACATGCTTGACCAGACATATGTTGACCTGCCATGCAGCTCGTTGGCAAGCGTACCTCAAAGACCCACACCAAAGAACAAAGCGGACCTCTCCTTGCTCCTCATCAGCTGGCATCTCCAACCCCACTAGACCTTCAGTCCTCTCTGAAACCTGCTCTGAGAGGAATGAAGGTGTAGAATTAGGTGTGTCACAGCCAAGTGCTTCCGGGAACTCTGCTAGTGGTACACCCACGTCCGATTATAGCAGGCAAATGTCCCTGCCCCAGCTGCTGGACCGGCGGGAGAAGTTTACTCCCAGCCATCCACATGCCCAGCGGTTCAATGCTAGCTTGGCTAAATTGCTAGCACTTCAACTGCTGCCTTTTCAGTTGGTGGACTCGGCCCCCTTCCGTGAGTTTGTACAATGTGCGGTTCCTCAGTGGCAGGTCCCCAAACGCCACTTTTTCTCACGGAAGGCGATTCCGGCTCTCTACCGGCATGTGGAAGGCAATGTCCTTGCCTCGCTGGACAGGGCGGTCAGCGGTAAGGTGCATATTACCGCTGACTCATGGTCCAGCAGGCATGGACAGGGACGTTACCTGTCTTTCACGGCCCATTGGGTCACTCTTCTGGCTGCTGGGAAGCATGCAGGACAAGGTGCAGTAGTGTTGGAGGTTGTTCCGCCACCACGCCTCCAAAATGCTACTATTGGTTGTGACACACCTCTCTCCTCCACCCCCTCCTCTTCTTCTTCATCCATGGCCTCTTCCAGTGCTCTGTTCTCAGAACCAGCGCTGCTCCGTAGGCGTTCCAGGGGCTACGCAAGTACGCAGGCAAAACGATGCCATGCCGTGCTTGCGCTGGTTTGTTTGGGGGACAGGAGCCACACTGGGGCGGATGTTTTGTCAGCTCTGCAGGGGCAGGCCGAGAGGTGGTTGACGCCACGCCAGCTTAAGCCAGGAATGGTGGTTTGCGACAATGGCACCAACCTCCTCTCCGCCCTCCGACAGGGACAACTGACCCATGTGCCCTGTGTAGCTCACGTCCTTAACCTGGTGGTGCAGCGGTTCTTGGGCAGGTACCCCGGCTTACATGATGTCCTGAAGCAGGCCAGGAAAGTCTGTGTGCATTTCCGCCGATCATTTAATGCCTGTGCTCGGCTGGCTGAGCTCCAAAAGGAGTTGAACCTGCCCAAGAACCGCCTTATATGTGACATGCCCACCAGATGGAACTCAACATTGGCCATGCTGCAGCGGCTGCACACGCAGCAGAGGGCCATCAATGAGTACCTGTGCGACTACGGCACCAGGACAGGGTCAGGGGAGCTTGGTTTTTTTCTCACCACGCCAGTGGGGCATGATCAGGGATGCATGCACTGTCCTGTCACCGTTTGAGGAGGCCACAAGGATGGTGAGCAGTGACAGTGCATGCATCAGTGACACTGTACCTCTTGTCCACCTCTTGGAGCATACGCTGTGTGGAATAATGGACAGGGCACTTGAGGCAGAACAGAGGCAGGAAGAGGAGGACTTCCTTGCCTCTCAAGGCCCCCTTTATCCAGACAGTGTTCCTGCTGTGCCACCCATCACACAGGAAGAGGATGAGGAGGAGGAAGAGGAGGAGGAGGATGATTGTGTCAGCATGGAGGTGGAGGCTGGCACTCAGCATCAGCATCAGCAGCAGCAGCAGCAGTCTTATAGGGATGATTTACAGTCCCAAGAAACACGTGGACTTGTACGTGGCTGGGAGGAGGTAGCTGCGGATCATGTTGTCCTTAGTGACCCAGAGGACTCCGGACCGAATGCCTCAGCTAACCTACGCTGCATGGCCTCCCTGATCCTGCAAAGCCTGCAGAAGGATCCTCGTATTCTTCGGATCAAGGAGAGGGACCATTACTGGCTGGCCACTCTCCTTGATCCACGGTACAAGGGTAAGGTTGCCGACCTTATCTTGCCATCGCAGAGGGAGCAGAGGATGAGACATCTCCGGGAGGCCTTGCAGAAAGCTCTGTGCAACGCGTTCCCAGAGACTGGGAGGTTACAAACTCCTGGTCCTGGACAACGTGTTGCTGAGGCATCGGTCAGAAGGAGCGGTGGAGAAGGTGGCCGTCTGACTGATGCTTTCAGACAATTTTTTAGTCCGCAGAGGTATGATTGGTTCCAGCACCCATCGCCAGCGTCTAATTTACATGGTGCAGGAATACCTAGGGGCAAGGTCAGACTTGGACACCTTTCCCACCGAAAATCCTCTGGCTTACTGGGTTTTGAGGATGGATCACTGGCCAGAGCTTGCACAGTATGCAATTGAGCTACTGGCCTGTCCTGCATCCAGCGTTCTTTCGGAACGCACCTTCAGTGCTGCTGGTGGCTTTGTTACCAATCACAGGGTGCGCCTGTCCACCGAATCAGTTGATCGACTGACCTTCATCAAGATGAATCAGTCTTGGATCACCCACAGCTACCAAGCACCTGAAGCTGATGTAACCGAATAATTTTTTTTGAAATACCACATCCCTTCAAGACTGCCTATGCTGATGCTGAGTGACTGTCCTGTTATGTTGATTGTCTATCCTCTTCCTCCTCCGCTGATATGTTGGAAGAACATTTTTGGTTCTGGGTGATGCCAGCAGCCCAATTTTTCTGCCCCTGTTTAACAGGGGCGTTTAATTACAATTTTTGATGCAATGCTTTGCAGCAGGGCTAATTCCTGCAATAAAACTAGAGTATATGGCAGAGGTTGCAGTGTGGTGGCACCAGCACCAGTGCCTAAGGCCCAATTTTTCTGCCCCTGTATAACAGGGGCGTTTAATTACAATTTTTGATGCAATGCTTTGCAGCAGGGCTAATTCCTGCAATAAAACTAGAGTATATGGCAGAGGTTGCAGTGTGGTGGCACCAGCACCAGTGCCTAAGGCCCAATTTTTCTGCCCCTGTTTTACAGGGGCGTTTAAGTACAATTTTTGATGCAATGCTTTGCAGCAGGGCTAATTCCAGCAAAAAAACTAGAGTACATGGAAGAGGTTGCAGTGTGGTGGCACCAGTGCCTAAGGCCCAATTTTTCTGCCCCTGTTTAACAGGGGCATTTAATTACAATTTTTGATGCAATGCTTTGCAGCAGGGCTAATTCCTGCAATAAAACTAGAGTATATGGCAGAGGTTGCAGTGTGGTGGCACCAGCACCAGTGCCTAAGGCCCAATTTTTCTGCCCCTGTTTTACAGGGGCGTTTAAGTACAATTTTTGATGCAATGCTTTGCAGCAGGGCTAATTCCAGCAAAAAAACTAGAGTATATGGAAGAGGTTGCAGTGTGGTGGCACCAGCAGCAGTGCCTAAGGCCACATTTTTCTGCCCCTGTTTAACACGGACATGTAATTACAATTCTTGATATAATATTTCACAGGAGGGCCCCTTCCTGTGCCCACCCAGAGTAACGGTGAGGACTTATAGTGTTGTGGCACCAGCACCACAACCACCAAAGGTCAATTTTTCTACCACTGTTCAACAATGGCATGTAATTACAATTCTTGATATAATCGTTCACAGCAGGGCGCTCCAGCGCCCACCAAGAGTCACTTTGAGGGCTTACAATGTTGTGGCAAAACCAACACCTTGTTCCGCCATTTCTGCAGAGCATATAGGGCAGGCCCCTACTTTCAAACATCCAACTTACAAACATCTCCTACTTGCAAACGCAAGGAGACAGCAGCAAGTGAGATGAAAAAAGATGGACGACAAAACAAATTATACAGGGGTGATAACCCTTCCCTATGTTTTCCAAAAAGCTTAAAAATCGTTTTTTTGACTGGAGCTACACTTTAAAAATGTACCAGTTGAAAATTACAAACAGATTCAACTTAACACAACAAACCTACACAGTCCCTGTCTTGTTTGCACCGCCTGTATACTGCTGTTCTGAGTATATAGGGCCTGGGGGCCACACGCATTTCCTTTTTTTTAATATGGGTACAGGGTTCCCCTTAATATGCGTACAAGACCCAAATAGGCTGGTAATGGGCAGGGAGGGCTACCCATGCCATTTTTCTCAATGATTTTCAACCATATTGCAGGAACCAGATATAACATTAAAACCGCAAGCAGTTTTAAATGGTGTTATTTCCGTTTAATGTCATTTTGTGCAGGGACTGTTCTAAACACGGGAAACACGTGGCACTTCACAGGCATACTACAGACACCCCCCAGGCACCATATTTAAAGGAATATTTCACTTTTTTTTCACTTTAATCGTCATTAAAATCAGTGCTCCCGCCAAAACGGCCGTTTTTAAAACTTTTTTTTGCATTGACCCATGTCCCCTGAGGCAGGAGTCAGGTCCCCAAACCCTTTTTAGGACAATATCTTGCATATTAGCCGTTAAAATTAGCACTTTCCATTTCGAACGTTCGAGTCCCATAGACTTCAATGGGGTTCTAACGTTCGTAACGAACGTGGGGTCCGTTCGAAAGTTCTGGTGCGAACCGAACCGGGGGGTGTTCGGCTCATCCCTACTGATAGCACTGAACAGAGCCCTGTTCGATCTCTCCCCACACCCAAATCACACTGAAAAGGGCATCCATTGAAAGAATACTTTTATACTGTGGGGTGGGAATGAGCCATTATTGGATAAAGTCATGATGACAGTGTCCAATCATGATTCTGACAGTGCTCTGTGCCCTGATTGGCTGAAGCTTTCACTGCTTCAGCCAATCAGGGCTTGCAATGCACTGTTACACATCACAATGCATTGTGGTCGGTTCAGGGGCTGAACAAATGGTCGAATGACAAGAAAGTGCAATGCTGGCAGCACTCATACTGTACATCTATTTCCCAAAGACAACCTCTGGATATGACGCTGAGCAGGAGCACTCAACTTCTTTGATCGACCATGGCGATGCCTGCTCTAAATGGAACCTCTCCTATTAAACCGCTGTATGGTTTTGGCCACCATGCTGCAGCTCAGTTTCATGGTCTGGGCAATCTTCTTATAGCCTAGGCCATCTTTATGTAGAGCAAGAATTCTTTTTTTTAGATCCTCAGAGAGTTCTTTGGCATGAGGTGCCATGTTGAATTTCCAGTGACCAGTATGATAGAGTGAAAATAATAACACCTAATTTAACACACCTGTTCCCCATTCATACCTGAGACCTTTTAACACCAATGAGTCACATGACACTGCGGTGGGAAACTGGCTAATTGGACCCAATTTGGAAATTTTCACTTAGGAGTGTATTCTCTTTTGTTGCCAGTGGTTTATGGCTGTGTGTTAAAGTGGTTGTATAGTCTTTTTTATAACTTTTACCTACAGGTAAGCCTATAATAAGGCTTACCTGTAGGTAAAAAAAAATCTCCTAAACCTGTACGGTTTAAGAGATATTCCCCTCA
The DNA here is from genome assembly GCF_037356315.1 of Lithobates pipiens. Taxonomy (NCBI): domain Eukaryota; kingdom Metazoa; phylum Chordata; class Amphibia; order Anura; family Ranidae; genus Lithobates; species Lithobates pipiens. The sequence goes on from NW_027507758.1 coordinate 121,688,086, forward strand.
CAATGCGCCGCTGACTGCAGCAGGGCATGCGCACAGGGGATTCTCGGCTGAAAGTCCGGCAGATGCCGGACCCTGCTGGAAAGAAATCTCCAGTGCGCATGTGCGGGAGTGACGATATCGCAGCTCCGGCCACTCATAGCGCCGGAGCCGTGATACCCGGAAGACACACCGAGGGAACATGCCAGCTCCCGCGGCGTGGATCGGGTGAGATGTCGGGGACTCGTTCTACGGTAAGTATTTCATAATGAGCTAGTATACTAGCTCATTATGCCTTTTCCCTTGCAGGTCAGAAAAAAACAAAAACCTCAGCAAGTATACTACCGCTTTAAGTTATTTTGATGGGACAGCAAATTTATACTGTTACACAAGCTGTAAACTCACTACTTTACATCGTAGCAAAGTGTATATATATATATATATATATATATATATATATATATATATATATATATATATATATATAAAGAGAGTGGGTTGCGCTAAAAGAATAAATAAATATTAAATCTGTGGAAATAAATGAGTATAACCACCAATCGTGTACAGAAATAAGTGCCTAATTACAGCAAAATACATGTGAATATAAATAAATGAATAAAAAATAATTCCTCCTGTGTAATGAAAATAAGAAAAAAAGGACGAGGGTTGGACATCTAATAGTTATCCAATCCAATAATAGACATAATAAATTCAAATCAAATAACAGTAAAGATGTTTAAAGTAATCCATAATTATATTGAGAAGTCCATACAAAAAGTCCCAAATCATGAAATGGTGATAGTAGCTCCCACAGTGAAGAGACAGTGACAAGAGATCCAAATCAGTGAAGACTGTGAACACCTCCACCACGGTTACCAGAAACACATGGTTCTTTATTACAGAGAACCACAGATCGCAGCTGGCTAATTCTCCCCAGCCAGGGGTCTTTGGACAGATAAGGTGGTGAAAACACCCTCTCGTAGCTCAAACTCAGCAACAATCCCTCACGTCAGCGAACATATAAAAAGATAAGGCTCGCAATAGTGTAAAACCAAACACTTTAATAAAATAAATAAAAACAAATTGCGCACTTACATAGCACCAATGAATCAATAGCATGTAATACTCGAGCCGGCCGGTCTCAGAAAAACACCCAATACTTCCGGGACAAGCACGTGTAGCCGTGACGTCAGTACGTCGCTCCTCCTCCCTATGCATTTCGTCACTAACAGAACGTCATCACGGGTTAAATAGTAAACAACAACCAAGCCTCTGTCTGACATCCGGAAATTGAAACGGAAAACGCCATCTTGGTTAGGGGAAATACACTATCTAATATTATGGTGAAACAAATCTCGAGACTTACCACGAGATAAAAACATCGAATGTTCAATCTGCGCACATTGAATGCTAATGAAAAAGCAAATCGAATAATGAAAAAAAATATAGAAATAAGAAAATAAAAATAAATGAAAAAAATTATAATAATAGATGAAAAAGAAAAAAGAAAAAAATGAAAATAGGAATGAAACTATTAGTAAAATAAAAATAAAGGAGGCGTGGCCTGGCAGCGGAGGAAGATGGCAGCTTAGGACGAGAGCTCCGCCACCCAGACCTCCTAATTCGCTTCTATTAGCGGGAAGAACCTTCCTTTCTACCGGAAAAGATGACTGGGAGAAGCTCCTCTATCTCCCGGTCAGCGCAGGACCCGTCCACACAAGCGGCGGACGCGCAGGCCGCATCCCATACCCCGGACCGCAGTATGTCTGCTACCCCGCCGGACCTCCAGGGAGCCTCCGCAGCGACAGGTACACACCACACGCACGCCCGTCCCCCTCTGAATCTGGCAGACTTGCACTTAGTGGCAACAGACATTAAGAACACCTTGTTTGCAGCCATATTAGATCTCAGATCAGACATCAGGGCGGAGCGGGTGGAGGCCGCAGCCATGACACATGGAGCAGCCATACAACAAGTGCAGCAGGTCTCTAGTGTGCACACCCAGCATCTCATGGACATGCATAGACACATGGAAGACCTGGATAACAGGGGGCGCAGGCGTAACCTACGTGTGCGAGGCATCCCTGAAACAGTGGAAGGCCCCCAATTACAGGCTGCAATCTGGGCTATTTTCAACACGCTGCTGGGTAGGCCTCCGGATGCCCCAGTGGAGATGGAGCGCTGCCACAGAGCACTGAGGCCCAGGGGCAGGGACACGGACCCCCCTAGAGATGCGGTGTGCTGCCTAGTGAGCTTTACCCAAAAAGAAGACATTCTGAGGCTCGCACGCAATCATGATCGCCTGGAATACGAAGGTGCACGCATACAGCTGTTCCAGGACTTATCTGCCATCACGCTACAACACAGACGCGACCTCAGACCACTGCTGCAAGTCTTGCGAGACTGACGTATCCCTTACAGGTGGAAGTTTCCATTTTGCCTACAAGCCTCAGCAGGAAATCGCACAGCCCACCTGAGAGTCCCGGCTGACTTGAGGCCTTTCTGCGATACCCTGGGCATCCCATTTGTGGAGGTTCCTGATTGGTACAGCGCCTTCTTGCAACCGGATCCCTGGATTCCTACCCAGCCTGACTCTACGCCGCGATCACACAGACACCGGCCAAGGAGAAGGAGGAATTCTACTGCTTCTCCTCATAGGAGTCGTGGAGACATGGAAACGGAAGATAGCCCGCGGGATTCCCCCTCATCTGTCTGTCGCAGAACCGACCAGTGACTGGGTACTTGGGTGGGTGAGTAGTTCCCTACCACCCCTTTGTTCTTATCCTGTTAAGTGAACTTGCACACATGCCCAACCATCTAAGAGGGCCTTCTGGATTGGGTTCTCTCAGGCGGTCTATTTGGGCCGTGAACTGGTAAGGATGCGTAAATTTCTTAGGCTGCGACCACAGCGGAAGCAGACTGTAAGTACTTTCCCCCAGGCTTGGGGTTGAGAACTGCCACACTACACTCTGAATACCAGGGCGACTTTTGGGCTTGCTTTTAATAAAGCTGGGGGAAGTGACCTCTCTCTGGTGGGGGACCACATTTCTTCCGCCTATAGACTGAGAACTGCTGATAGTGAGCGCTCATCCTACATGACAGGGAGTGCCTTCCCTGGATGATAGGGGGTCCTAGCTCTGCTCCCCCAGCTGAGCCCATGGGTTAACCTGCCTACATAGAGACACGTGCCCTATATTTTTCTCCCTTCAGTCCTGGCTTCTGGCTTCTGCTGTTTGGGACTGACGTTTATGATCGCTATCCTTTACAGGGACCATTGGCGGCCCTCACCCGCGGTGGCTACCATCACCTTACCATCACCTTTACATGCCTGCGGATCGGGACAGTTGCAAGGGTTAGCTAGTCGACCTGGTTCTCTTTTTCAATATGTTGATGTTCCCTGCTAGGGACTGGTTGATGTTCGGTTTACAAATGTGATGTTTGTTGGTCATTTTCACATGTTTATTATTGGAGACCGGAATTTCTTGGGCACTGCTTCTTGAGCTTTTGCCCGAGACATCTCGGTAACCGCCTAGTTGTTCTCGGTCATGGGGGAGCCTCACTGCAGATTGCGGTGTTTCGCACTTCCACCCTGCCCCTTCCAGTGACTAGCTTCTGGTCTGGCGGCTTCGCAATCTCTACTGGGGCCGGTGGCGCGGAAGGTTCTGCATCGCTGCTCTTCATAGACCGAGGACACCGGGTTTGGGACCTTATAATTTGGTTCCTCTATCATAAGGTTTACTGTTTGCTTAATTTTAGATACGGGTTACAGTTCAGTCTGGAATGTAGAAAATTATAAAATTTTTGCTGGCGGATACACTCTCTCTCTCCGTATATTAGGGATATAGGCAAGAACACGGTCCTATTGGAGCCTGGTGGAGGGGCCATATGGGGTTGTGAGCTTTCCAGCAGTCCTAACCCTCCAAAAGGGACGTTCTTCCCATATTTTATGAGCCAGATAGGGAGTCACCTGGGTGGGGATAGCTGTGTGACTCTCTCTACTGTTAGGCTTCGTTCTCACATCAAGGAGGCAGGTTCCCCTCTTGAACATATCCGGAAATAGTTAGCCTGCTTTCTTTTTTGTTACCACGGAGCAATTAGGTGGGGTAGCAGGCCTATACCCACCTCTGGTTGTCCTATCCCCCGGGATATCCTCAGGGTACATGCAGTGTGTCAGGCGGTGGCCCCAGTGATAGCTGGGACCCCCACTGGCGATTGCTAGATAGCGGTTCCCCCCCCTTCTGGTAGGGGTTCCCATTTTCCTGGTTTTAATTTGACTCTTAATTCCCCCTGTCCTTTCCCCCTTCCACCTTAAGTCTACTCCTTCTCTACCCCACTTTCTCCCCCCCCACCCCCCCTTTTTTTTTCCTCTCTCCTCGCCCTTCCTGTCTCTTTCGTTCCTCCTCTCTCCCTTCCTCCAGATTTGCCCTCTCCGTCTCGCTGTTGCGGGGCTTGGGTGAAGACGTACATTAAGCTAGTGACGTGACTATTGTCTCCTACTCACGCCTTTCATCTGCCTCAGACAATGTCATCCATAAAGCATATGTCAGCTCCTCTGTCGCTCAAAGTTTTCTCCCTGAATGCTAAGGGACTCAATGTACCGGAAAAACGGAGCAGTGTCCTAGCAGAGGCCCATAGACATAGGACGCAAATTCTTTTTTTTTCAAGAAACACATTTCAAAACGGGTTCAGTTCCCCGCTTGTCGGACAAACATTTCCCGACTGTGTTCCATGCAACCTCCCCTGACTCCAAAGCTAAGGGTGTCTCCATCTTAATAGCCAAATCTCTCCCGTTTATTTTGACTGATCAACTAGTTGACCCAGAAGGCAGGTACCTTTTTCTGAAAGGGACCTGGAAGGACAAACCTGTAACTTTGTCGAATGTGTACTGTCCCAATACTAATAGAATTCCATTTCTGAAAAACACAATATTGAAACTCACAACTTTCCAGGCTGGCCTCCTTATTTTAGGGGGTGATTTCAACCTAGCGCTAGATCCTTTGCTAGATACCTCGATGGGGACGTCCTCGCTCCCTTACTCGGCGTTACGGCAAGTCAACCTTTAACTTGCATCTCTCGCACTTCACGATACCTGGCGTACACTCCACCCTAGTGAGAAGGACTACACCTTCTTTTCACACCCACACAATCGCTACTCGAGGCTGGATTACCTTTTCATACGGCAGACTGACTTATCCCATCTAGCTAACGCATCCATAGAAGCCATGACACTCTCTGACCATCATCCCATCACGCTGACTTTACAATTCCCACAGAGGGAGAGACTGACAAGAATGTGGAGGCTGGATGCGTCCACCTTGTCAGACTCCGTGGATTCTGCTCACATTGAACAGGCCATACAGGACTACTTTGCCACGAATGATACGCCGGATGTGTCTCCCATGGTGCAATGGGAGGCCCATAAGTGCGTGATTCGGGGACACCTTTTGGCGATAGCAGCTAGGAAGAAAAGGGAACATCAGGAGCTGATAAAGACCCTTACCCAGGAGATTACCAAGCTAGAATTGCAGCACAAACGTACTAGGGCCACTCAAGTGGCACAGCAATTGGCTGATGCACGGGCTCAATTGGTGGAGGAACTTTTTAGGCGGGTGTGTAAACGTCACATGCTATCGCAAAAGCTGTTTTACGAACAGGGCAACAAACCTGGGAAGTTATTGGCACGTTGCTTGCAGGAGCGCACCCTAGCCTCTACGGTACACCATTTGACAGACAGTGCGGGACGCACCTTCTCAAAAAACTAAGATATCGCACAGCAATTTCTTCAATATTATAGTAAGTTATATAATTTAGAAGATGTCGCTCATGGTCCCGCGGAGGATAGGGCGTGCTCACGGTTAATCGGGGAGTTTCTGGACAAATATAGCCCTAAAGGGTTGTCGGCTGACGATCGCATTGGCCTGGAGGCTCCCTTGTCCTCTGAGGAATGGGAGACTGCCTTGAAGTCGATGAAGCCGGGTAAAAGCCCAGGCCCGGACGGCTACACGGTACCATACTACAAAAACTATGCGGCTCTACTGGCGCCACGATTTCTTAAAGCCTTTAACACACTAGCCAAGATCCCCCAACCCCCGGATGCGCTTTTAGAAGCGTACATCACGGTGTTACCCAAAGACGGCAAGGACCCCACAGATGTTATGAATTATCGCCCAATTTCACTTTTAAACGTGGATCTTAAGCTGTTTGCGAAAATTATTGCAAACCGTCTGGCGTTTTACATTCCTGCCTGGGTGGGGAAGGATCAAGTGGGCTTTGTACGGGGGAGGGAAGCAAGAGACAACACGATCAAGGCCTTAAATCTCCATCATTGGCTGACTTCCACCCAACAGGAGGGCTTCTTTCTAGCAATGGATGCGGAGAAGGCGTTCGACAGGGTGGCCTGGGACTACTTACAGGCGGTGCTTCGGGCCCTGGGCCTGGGCAGCACCATGTGTGCCTTCATTGGGGCTTTATATTCTAACCCCAGGGCCAGGGTCAAGGTTAACGGCCACCTGTCGGACGCCTTCCCCATCCATAATGGCACTAGACAAGGGTGCCCTCTTTCTCCCCTTCTGTACATCCTCACCCTGGAACCTCTTTTGCGCTGCATTAGGCTTAACCCGGACATTAAGGGCATCAGGGTGCGTCATAAGGAATACAAGATCACAGCCTTCGCGGACGATATCTTACTTTTCCTCACATCCCCATTAACGTCTCTGCCAAATTTGATGCCACTACTGGAGCAATTCCAACGCATAGCCAACCTAAAAATTAATTACTCCAAATCGTTTGCGCTGAATGTCTCCCTGCCACATGATCTTGCCCAGCAATGCCAAGCCAACTTTCCTTTTAAATGGAACTCAGATGCTATCACATACCTTGGCATACAATTGCCTGGCAAGCTAAGTTCCCTTTATGAAAGGAACTTTCTCCCCGAACTAAAAAATATACAACAGGAGCTGCTGAGGTGGGATGTCCCGACTCTATAGTGGTTTGGGCGAGCAGCTGCTCTTAAAATGACTGTGCTTCCACGACTTCTCTATAAAATGCAAACAATCCCCATACATCTACCGCCGGCCTTTTTCGCAGCCTTTAAAAGAATTTGTAGATCCTTCCTCTGGGGCTCCAAATCACCTCGCATTGGGTGGGCAACTCTGGTTTTACCTAAAGCCAAGGGAGGGATTGGCCTGCCTGACCTTAAACGTTATTATTGGGCGGTACACATGACCAGGGTAGTTGACTGGAAGATACACTCGCGCTGCAAGGACTGGATAGAACTAGAAAAGCTCATTGTAGGCCAAGACTTGCGAGGACCTGGAGTAATAAGCGACCCAATGGACATCAGCTCTCTGCGCACCTTCTTGTCGGGGCGACTTTGCAAGAATTTACCAGGGCCTGCAAGGCGATGGCGCTTTCCCACACAGAGAGCCCGATCACCCCTATTAGGGGAAACCCTGACTTCCCCCCGGGCTTATCTGCCAGTTTTTTGGCTCATGAATGGCCATTTACAGAGATGGTGGTGAAACAATTCTTTCAGAGGGGCAGGTTTTTGAGTCATCAGGACTTGGCCAAGCTATCCAACACCAAGACGTTCCCGTATTGGTCTTATATGCAGTTGAAGCATTTCTTAGATGAACCGGGGAGGAGACCGGGATACTTGACAAAGCCCACTGTATTTGAGGCCCTGTGCTCCGGCATGGCTCCCCAGAACCACGTGATCTCGGCTCTGTATGCTTCTATGTTTGGGACTCAGCACTCTGGCAGGAGCTCGGATCGGGTATTCTGGGGGTCCGTGCTGGATCAGGAGATTACGGATGGAGAGTGGGACCGTATACATCTATACATTCATAAGGGGTCCCTAAATGTAAACACACAGGAAAACGGATATAAACTAAAGATGAGATGGTACAAAACTCCAGATTTGCTCCATAGAATCTTTCCGACAGTCTCTGATCAATGTTGACGATGCGGTCAAGAGTCAGGTACCCTTCTTCACATATGGTGGGGTTGCCCTCTGATTCAGCCCTACTGGAGGGAAGTTCATAAGGTAATTTCCGAGGTTTCACCCTTGGCTTTGGAGTTCACCCCAGCACAATATTTATTACACTTATCTAACGTTCCCCAGAAGAAATACTTTAAATCTTTGGCGATGCATATGACCAATGCTGCTAGGCTTTGTATTCCGGTACTTTGGAGATCCATGTCCCCCCCTCGTTTAAAAGCTGGTTTCTTCGCATTAACCGTATAGAGGCAATGGAGGAGCTGATTCATATAGCACATGACAGGATTGCCAGCTTTTCCGCAGTCTGGGAGGCGTGGCGAACTTTTAAATCTTCTCATAGATACCTTGCGTTGATGCAAACTTAGGAGACAGTGACACCCTGAAAGAGGGACTTTTCCCGACTGGCAATCCCCAAGTGGGCGGTGCGTGAAACGCTGCCTATCTGGATATAGCTGCCGCTCTGGAGTATATTGGTGCTTCCCCCCTTGGTTGCTTCACCGGGACGGAGAGGGTAGCTGGTGGTTGACCCCACCACCAACCCGTCCGAGGGCTTCTCCAAGCTTTCCCCCCTTCCCTTTGCCTCAGCGTCTTTCCCCTCTAAGTCCTAGCTGGTTCCCCCCCCCCTCCCCCCCTTTTTTTTTTTCTCTCTTCCTGGAGTTTCCAGACCCCTTCCCCCCCCCCCCCCCCAGTTATCGCTATCTTAAAGGAATTACTAGCGCACATGCGCGCCATTTCTATCAGGGGTGCAACGGTTTGTAGTAAACGTAGGGCGCAAGGCCATCTTGAGCAAGCTGGAATGCAGGCGTGTACCTAAGAGCTACAGCTCCATCTCTGGAAACTTAGTATTTGGAACTTGTTTTGTTTAATTGCTACAACTGTTGCTTATAGACGAATATATGTAAGGTTATGTTGATCGTTCAAGATGCACTGTACGGATTGATGTCTTTCTGTAATCTTGTATTCGCTTACTGTTACTTTGAAAACATAATAAAAATTCTTTGTGGAAAAAAAATAAAATAAATAAAAAATAAAAAATAAAAATAAAATAAAATAAATATGAAAACGAAAATATAAAAAGAAAAATAATATATAGTAATTCCTGAAAGGAATTACTTCAAACTAATAATTGAAAAAAATATATATATAAACCACTTGGGTGATCCGTAACACACCGGAGGTCAGACCATCAGGTGAGGATATACAAAAAAAGTTATTTTCTCTGTATCTTTAAACAAGTAAGATACAGTAGAGCATAAAACAAATACAAAGAATTTTCTTGTATGTAAAAAAAAATGCATAAATAAATTTATGTAAACAAATTATAAAAAACAAATAAAAATAAAATGCAAACCTAAATCACTAGGAATTCTCTATAAAACAATTAACATCCACATCAATATTCAAACAGAAAGGGGTATAACTCTTTAGTTTGTACACCCAGGCCATCTCTAGTCTGGAAATGCTATGAACCAAACAGCTACCCCTCCAGTTTGGCCTAAATTTATCAATCCCTAAAAAGATCGTATTGGAAGGATCTCTATTGTGAACAGTTAAATAATGTTTAGAAACAGAATGTTTCGTAAACCCTTTTCTAATGTTGTTTATATGTTCATTAAGATGGACCTGTAGGTGTCTCTTGGTCCGGCCCACATACTGAAGGCCACATGGGCACTGGAGCATATAAACAACACCAGTAGTAGAACAAGTAATGAAGGGTTCGATGGGGAAGGATGGGAAAGTACAGGAAGACGAGAAACTAGTAGTTCTTCTTGTGGTGCATTGATTTAGCTGACACACCTGGCATCTCCTACACTGGTAATAACCTGTGAGTTCTGAGAAAAAATTTGATCTCTCCCTAGGGGGGTTCAGAATGTTGGGAGCCAACTTGTCCCTAAGAGTGGGTACCCCCCTGAAAACCACCTGTGGTCTGTCAGTTAAGATAGCATTCAAAACCCTATCCTTTTTCAAAATGTGCCAATGTTTGTTCATAATATGCTTCACGCTGAAATGTTGGCATGAAAAGCTAGTGACAAAGGGACACCGATAGGGGCCCTCAGCACCATTATTAGCTGTTCTGTCCCTCAATAAATCATGACGATCTATATTGATAACCTGGCCTAATGTATCACTAAGGGATTCCGGACTATAACCCTTAGCCCTAAAACCCTTGGTAAGAACTTCAGCTTGAGCTAAAAAAAGTATCATTGTCCGAACAGTTACGTTTGATCCTGAGAAACTGACTCTTTGGTACCGATTTAAGCCACGATCTATAATGGCAACTATCAAGAGGTATATACGCATTTCTGTCGGTAGGTTTAAAATAAGTAGAGGTAATAAACCTATCCTCTCTGACAGAAATAGTGAGGTCCAAAAAATGGATCTGTTCTAAACTAGCTTCATAGTTAAAATGTATACCTCTAATGTTAGTATTCAAAAATGTTATATACTCTGACAGAGCAGACCTGCGACCATCCCAAAGGAGGAGGACATCATCTATGTAGCGGGCCCAGAGGATAACCTCTGACCTTGGTATACTGATACTGAGTTACTGAGAATGAGGGTGGCTTGGGGCTTCATTTCACCTCCATTCCAGAAGCTGGGGCAAAGAAACTGGGGCAAAGATGGCAGGTTGGGGTTGACTGATAATCAGAAAAAAGCAGCCTATGCTTGCCCTTACTTTGCATGGCCCAATTCTGACCCTACTACCCTCTCAAAAATGAATAAGGTATACCACTGATAGCCCTGTATCTTGTATCATGGGGGAAGAGCTGGACAGAGGAGGAACCCTCTTTAGGCACAGACAGCAAATACTAGAGAGTGAGAGGTCTACATCACATGTGTTGATACAAATTCTACACAGATGAGCTGTGGGTAGAGGCACAGGGGATGACAGTGCCCTGCACCTTTGAGGCTCTGTGGCCCAGTGGAATATGATGGCTGCTCCCTACACTTCTCTATGAGTTGTACCTGGATCACATCCTGTCTCATTGGTGCTATGACTCTCCCTCCTTTTTTTTTAAACAAAAAGCTTTATGTTTATTTTTAAATCACTTTTCAGGAAATATGCTCTGTAAAAAACACACAAAGCCTGTTATCACTATGGGGCATGCAGACAGGGACAAGCTGTAAAGAGGTTGCAGGACATCAATGGCATTAAGATGTAACAAAGATGAAAACAGGACTCGCTAATAACTTGCTAATTCTAACCTGTGACAGGAGGGCCCGTGGAACCAAGAATCCCTTGGAAAGGTTGGGAAACCCATGTTTCAGCTCCCCATGCACCTCTTATGTCTAACTCACCCTGTGCCATCCTGGCACAGGTGACTGAGAAAATATATCTTGGATTACTTAAAATAGGACAGTAACATTTATCCACAATATCTTCCAGGATATACGTAAAGACTATACTTGGTTTGTTTGATTCTGAACTCAACATGTTAGTTGAGAGAGCTGATCGCATTGGCCTCTGTACAATGTAGGAGACAGGCCGACTCCGACTCCTGCTGGAGCTCCTGCTATTGTGAGAAGGTGTCCTGTGTTTATACTTATGATAATGTATAATCTACTGTGTGAAGCCTGGTGACAACAAGTCTGACCTGTAGTGAAATCCAGATTAATCATGACAATGCTCAGGAGGGCATGGGGTCACATTGGCTGCTTTAAGGGATTAGTTAATTAGCTCATGTTAAATCTGTTTCTGGTTACAGGTGTATTGTTAGAGTAATATGAGCAGGAGGGGGGACCTCCTCTTCTACTGTATATTACACTCATTTCAAATCATAAAAATGTTGTCACTGAAAAAAAAAATATTTCTCATACACAAATACTACACAGGTGTTGAATCACATGTTTTTTCTTAAAAAGTTATGGACGGTTCTTTTTATCATGCACTTCTATTTTATTTCCTTTTTGTGCTCTCCTCAATATATACCTCTTAGAACCTTACAAGTATTACCAACAAGAAGGTAATAATATTTTAGAGAGATAAACTCAGTCAATAACCTTTGTGAGCTGACGTTTACACACAAAACATTGTAAAATTGATTGTGTAATGTGCATGTAGTAAACTAAGCTGATTGTGTGATAAAGCCTTTATTGAGTTGAGCACATTATTTTGAAACATAAAAATTGGCAGATGATGCACAGTAATGGAAAAATGCATGTGTTATGCTTAAAGTGGTTGTAAAGGCAGAACAATTTTTTTTTCTTTATCTTAATTCAGTCTATGCATTAAGATAAAAAGCCTTCTGTGTGCAGCAGCTCCTCTCAGCCCCTGAATACTTACCTGAGCCCCATCTAGATCCAGTAATGTTGCCAGAATGTCTCGGCTGCCCGGGACTCCCCTCTTCATTGGCTGACAGCAGTGTAGTGACATTGGCTTCCGCTGCTGTCAATCAACGTCAGTCAGCCAATGAGAAGAGAAAGGGGGTGGGGACACACCATGGTTCTGTGTCTAAATGGACACACAGAGCTGTGGCTCGGCTCGGGTGGCCCCATAGTAATGGCTGACAAGGGACCAGAAAAGAGGAGGATCTGGGCTGCTCTGTGAAAAACTATTGCGCAAAGCAAATAAGTATAACATGTTTGTTATTTTTAACTAAAAAAAACATGAATTTAGTATCACTGTAAGCCTTTGAAGGTTATTTGACTTCTAATTGCAACTGGTCTTTCGGTGTGTGTGTGTGTGTATATCTTTTATAGGATCACTATAGTGTAGGTTCTTTTTTGTGAAGAGAGGGGGATTTACTAAAACTGGTGCACATGGAATGTGGTGCAGCTTTGCATAGTAATCAATCAGTTTCCAGCTTGTTTGATTAAGTTTTGACAATAACTTCTAGAAGCTGATTGGTCACTATGCACAGCTGCACCTGATTCTGTGTGCATCAGTTTTAGTAAATCCCCCCGAAGTGTTCTAGGTGATCTGTAAAGCCTTGCTGCCAATAGATAAAATAAATACATAAATAAACACATAAATAAATACATAAATTCCATTCATTGTTTATTTTGTTTATATTTCATGGAGATATACTATTTGTCCCCCTCCCCCTTCCCAGCAACATTAAAGTCACCCTTTCCTCAATACCCCCTGCCCCCCCAAAAAACGTCCTTCTGTCAAAAATATAAGTGTTTCCTGACTCATCTATTGTCATATAGAAATCCAGCTTGGGATTTTTTTCCATTTAACAGTTGGCAGCAAAATATCAGTACATACCATGTATCCCCTCACATTCACACACAGCCTACACAGCTACAGTGGGGCAAAAAAGTATTTAGTCAGCCACCAATTGTGCAAGTTCTCCCACTTAAAATCCGAGAGAGGCCTGTAATTGTCATCACAGGTATACCTCAACTATAAGAGACAAAATGTGGAAACAAATCCAGACAATCACATTGCCTGGTTTTTGAAAGAATTTATTTGCAAATTATGGTGAAAAATAAGTATTTGGTCACCTACAAACAAGCAAGATTTCTGTCTCTCACAGACCTGTATCTTCTTCTTTAAGAGGCTCCTCTGTCCTCCACTCATTACCTGTATTAATGGCACCTGTTTGAACTTGTTATCAATATAAAAGACACCTGTTCACAACCTCAAACAGTCACACTCCAAACTCCACTATGGTGAAGACCAAAGAGCTGTCGAAGGACACCAGCAACAAAATTGTAGACCTGCACCAAGCTGGGAAGACCCAATCTGCAATAGGCAAGCAGTCTGGTGTGAAGAAATCAACTGTTGGAGCAATAACTAGAAAATGGAAGACATACAAGACCACTGATAATCTCCCTCGATCTGGGGCACCACGCAAAATCTCACCCTGTGGGGTCAAAATTATCACAAGAACGGTGAGAAAAAATCCCAGAACCACACGGGGGGACCTAGTGAATGACCTGCAGAGAGCTGGGACCAACGTAGATTAAACATATTTTAATCTACCTTCAAATTTGTATTCCTACCACAATGATCTTACATTGGGCACAATCTACTGGAGGAATTCCCCCCACTCGCTCCCACTATCACCCATCCGTGACTAAGTACTAAACTAGTCAGTCCAGTGCTGTCTCCAGCACAAACACAACATGCCTAAAGTGGAAGCATTTTTGATTTAAGTATTATTATATATATACAGTATATGCATATAATAAATCTTCCTGACAAATGCCAAACTTTGTGGTCTATTTATAAAAAATAACTTTGCAAATAAACACACACACACACACACAATTATCAACAGTCCTTTAATTAATAAATAAATATGTCCCATAATCTACATCCACTATCAATCACATCTCCAGTGATGTACACATCTTCCAGTGATGTAGATGCACATCAGTTATGATGCCCAATGCTCGCTGACTTGCCAATTGAAAAGAAAACTGTCTACCAAGACACATTAATTTGCTTCCCTCCTGCCAAAAAACAGAGAGTACTGGTGACAGTTAGGACGGAGTCTCCTGGATGATATTTTTAACCATATATGGACATGAGCATATTTGTTTACAAATGATTTTTATTATGTAAAAGGTCAGGGTATAAAACAATTACAATGATGGTGCAGGTATAAATACAATTACCTTTGACAGTGAATATTATACAGGAAGAGAAAAAGGGTTATGGTTAGTCTGACAAAGAAGAAGAAAAAAAAAGATTTTTTTTTTTGCACAGTTTTATAATCAGGCCTTTCGAGAGTAATAGTGGAGGGAAGAGACAAACAACAACGAATGCGTATATTGTAGGAAGGGGAGGCAAGATAAAAAAGAACAAACCAAAACTTCCCCATCTTCTCTCTCCCCCCCCCTACCCCACGCACCCCACGCACCCCACGCACCCATCCTAATCCTAAGTCAAATGGGTAGTATCCCATAGAATCCATTTTTTCTTTTGATAGAGTGGCATTGAATCATATAACATGTGGTGAATTATTTTTGAAAGTTTGATGCTTGTCATGCGGTTGAGAACTTGTGGCTATGGTACCATAGTGGAGCACCAATTAAAGGCTATGGCCCAATGTATAGAGCTAAGGAATGTATGGATTAGGCTTGTGTTAATCTTTGGAATATCCTGTATAGGGGAGAATAGGAGACATATCTGGGGTGTAAGAGCAAACTTTCTACCGGATATTTTTTCTGTAATTGTACTGGCCCTATGTCAGATGTTTTTTATGTGGGGACAATCCCAAAAAAATATGTAAAAGTGTTCCCTGAGAGGGACAGCCCCTGAAGCAGAGTGGGGAAATTGATGGATAAAATGAGTTAAGTTTGGCGGGGGTAATATACCATCTATATAGCAATTTGATGGCTGATTCTCTGATAGAGGTTGTATTGGTACATTTATGTAGATTTGTAAGAATAGAGTCTCGTTGCTCAAGAGTAAATGTGGTATTTAAATCAGATTCCCATTGTAGCATGTGATGTGTTTTCTCCGGCATATTGGTCTCATTCAAACACTTATATATTCCTATCTTGAGGGGGGAGATGCAAATTTGTTCAAATTGTGTATATGGGGGGTGGAGTGTAAGTGAATATTTCTGATAGAATTGTCTTATATTTGTATAGCTTTCTAGTTCCAGTAGATGGGAAATCATATTTTGTTTGTAGACTAGTGAAGGTGAGGAATGAATTATTGTGAGAGAGTGATTTTAAATGGTTAGGTTATGTAACTTGCAATTTATTAGAAAGTTTTGATCCTGAGCTCTATCTGTGGGGGAGAAATGAGGGTCGCCTAGAAAGGAAGCAAGGGGGGGAATGTCAGAGGATAATTTGAATTTAGTGACCTGTCTATTCCATAGTTGAAGGGTGTGAGTGACGATAAGGTTTAAATGTCTTAATTCTTGTGGTGGGATAGCCTTGGACCAAAGGAGTCCTTGAAGATTGTAGGGTAGGATAGATTCTTCCTAAAAACTGAGCCAAGGGATATGGAGTGAAGGGGCATACCACTGGGCTAATTGGGTAAATATGTCCAAAAGATAATAAAGCCAAAGGTTGGGGATGCCAAGACCTCCTTTTATTTGGGGTCTAAACATGGGGGAATAGCTAAATCTGGGTTTCTTGTATAGCCAAATAAATTTATTGATGTCTCTCTGTAAGGAATCTAGTGTTTTTTTAGATAAGGTAAGAGGAAGGGCTCTAAAGAAAAACAAAAGTTTTGGTAATATCATTATTTTTATGGCCACTATTCTACCCGAGAATGAGATCTGGTATGATGTCCAAAGTTTAAGTAGGTTTTTAATACTGTTAAATAAGACCCCTTTCACACTGGGGCGTTTTTCAGGCGTTTTTCAGGCACTTTAGCTTTAAAAAAAAGTGTCTGTGAAGCGCTTGAAAGAAGCCTCATCTGCAATCCCAATGTGAAAGCTCAAATGCTTTCAGAGCCCTTTCACAATGTCACAAAGGGGCACTTTAGGAGCGGTGTATTCACCGCTCCAAATGCGCTGCAAAGAAGCTGCTTGCAGGACTTTTTTTGACGCCCTGCCAGTGCAGCGCCTCAGTGTGAAAGCACTCGGGCTTTTACATTGGGATTGCAGTTGCAGCTTCTTTCAGGCGCTTTTTTTAACGCTAAAGCGCCTGAAAAACGCCCCAGTGTGAAAGGGAGCTCAGTGTGAAAGCACTCTGGCTTTTCCATTGGGATTGCAGTTGCGGCTTCTTTCAGGTGCTTTTTTTAATGCTAAAGCGCCTTAAAACACCTGGAAATGCCCCAGTGTGAAAGGGGTCTAAGGGAGGGTAGTTTGCTTGGTATAATGATTTATATAATGGTGCAATCTGGATACCTAGATATCTAAATGAATCCGTGCTCCAATGAATGAGAATTTATCTTTAAGTGAAGATATTGAGGCAGGGGGAATATTGATCGGTAAAGCCGAGCACTTAGATAAATTTACACCTAGACCTGTCAGGTCTTGAAAGATGTCAAGAGTTTTAGTTAGATTGGGTAGGGAGATGAGAGGGTCAGTTATAAATAGAAGAACATCATCAGCATAAAGATTGAATTTGTATTCTCTGGATCCCTTAGAGTATCCTTTAATGTCTATGTTGTTTCTAATAGCGCAGGCTAGGGGTTCTATCGCAAGTGCGAAAAGTAGAGGGGAGAGGGGACAGCCCTGTCTGGTACCCTTGGTCAGGGGAAAAAAGTCTGAGTTATTGCCTGGGAGTTTAATACGTGTTTGTGGGTTGTGATAAAGGACTTTAAAGCCATGTAAGAAATCATTTTTAATGCCATATTTGGGGAGTAAAGTGTCAAGATATGACCAGGAAACACTATCAAAAGCTTTGTGTATATCTAGGCTAAGTAGTAGTGTGGGTTTGGAATGTATGTTGGAGTCGTGAATGATATTTGAGGTCAGTCGTATGTTATCTGTTATTTGTCTGTTTGGAATGAAGCCCGTTTGATCGGGTTCTACTAATGGAGAGATAACAGCGGATAATCTGTCTGCCAAAATACGGCCAAATATTTTTAAATCATTGTCAATAACTGATATTGGGCAGTAATTTTGGGGGGTGGTGTGGTCTTTATTTGGTTTGGGGAGAAGGGACATATTAGCTAAAAGCATTTCAGATGGGAAATGGTCGCCTTGTAAGATATTATTGTATAGTTTAGTAAGGTGTGGTGTAATAGTAGAGGCAAATGTTAGGATGTAGAAAAGCCGTCCAGGCCAGGAGCTGTGGATATCTTTAAAGTTCCAATGATTCTGTTAATTTCAATGTCAGTACATGGGGCATTGAGGGATTTGATTTGTTCCCTGGAGAGAGTGGGTAGTGTAATGTTGTTAAGCCAGTCTAAGGAGGATTGTTTGGGAGAGGGTTGTGGTACAGAAAGGAGATTTTTATAAAAATCTAGAAACAGTTTCATGACTTCTTTGGTATGAGACACTATGTTTCCAGATGCATTCCTCAATTTGTATGTGTGGGGTGGTTTCATGGATTGATTTAACTTTCTAGCGAACATGGTGGAATATGAATTGCTGTTGAGTAAAAATCTAGCTTTAGACCATCTGAGGGCTTTTTCAGTATCCAATGTTAATATTGTGTCTAAAGCAGTGCGTTTCTCTTGAATTCGTTTAAGGTCGCTAGATGGGTTTTGATTGTTTCTGTGATATAAATGGTCTAGCTCCTTCATGAGGGAACTAATGTCTGAGTGTTTGGATTTGTTTTTGAATGAGGTGATGTTTATCAAATGACCTCTCATTACCGCCTTATGCGCCATCCATATATTTGTAGGAGACATGTCCGGTGTTACATTATGTGCGAAATATTGCTCAAGGTGAGATAGTATTTGTTGGTTGCTTGACGGATCAGTGAGAAGGGAATCATTAATTCGCCATGAGTGTTGTATTGGCTAGACCTATGCATGAAGTATCAAAGGACACTATGTGGTGATCAGACCAAGGACATGTGTGGATATCTGCTTTAGAGGAATTGGCAAGTAGGACTGGGGTGCAGAAGATATAATCCAGTCGGGCGAAGCTGTTATGCGGGTAGGAATAAAATGTGTAGGATTTGATGCCTATGTTGTGGGCTCTCCAAGTATCTACTAATTGGTGATTATGTAGTGATCTGTTAAGAGATTTGGGGAAAGCTTTAGAGGATGGGACAACTCTACTTCTGTCTAGAGCTGATTGGGCAGCTAAATTGAAATCACCACCCACTATTAAATGCGTGGAATGATAATTGTCTAGAATATTGAAAAATTTTATGAAAAAGTTTGAATGGGCATCATTTGGAGCGTAAACCGATGCAATAGTGACGGAACGGCCTTTAATTGTGCGTTTCAAAATTATATAACGACTGTCTGGGTCTTTATAGACATCCTGAATCTCAAAAACTACCGAGTTCCTAATGAATATGGTGGCTCCCCTAGATTTTGTGTTGTAAGTAGTACAGTAAAATTGGCTGAAACTTTTTTCAAAGAATTTAGGCTCGGGGTGGAGATTGTACCAAAAGTGGTAACCCCGAGTCAGACTCGGGACCGCATCGCTGAATGCAGGGAGACTTTACTTACCTTCTCCCCTGGATCCAGCGATGTCCCCACGCTGTACGAGCGAGCCGTGCTCCGCTTGATCTATCATGGAGCTGATCTCCGTTCCCTGCGAGCGTTGCGATGCATGGGGATGGAGAACGGTGCCAAATACAAAAAGTGAAACACACAGTATACATACAGTATAATGTAATCTTACAGATTACATTTCTGTATGTAATAATTTCACATCCTCTTTGTCCCTAGTGTTCTGCCCAGTGTCCTGTATGCAGTTTTATATTATAAAAACTGTTCTTTATGCCTGGAAACTGGAGATTGTCCATAGCAACCAAAACTGTCCCTTTGCATCAAAAATCATTTAAGACCAGCTAGAAAACAGCGATAATAAATTAGAATCACTCGCAGAATTGAGCGACAGCGATTTGTGGGGAGATCTGTCATCAAATTCTGAAAAGTAATGAGAGTGACAATTCTGCAACTGAGCAAATTTCAGTGTTTTTGATTTGATTACATTATTGAATAATTTTTATTATTGTTATATTATTATTTGGTATAATTATTTATAGTTATTTATTATATTATAATTTATTATTTAATTTTTCAAACTTTATCATACCCGTGATGTCTGCTAGACTCTGGTTTGAATAGATTTAAGTGAGTTAGCCTAAGAATTACAGGACTACAATATAAAACGCCAAATTTTCATGCAAAATAATTGTACCGCTTTCAGCACCCAAAATCTGAAATAATCATACCCCCAGGGAGGTAAAGATTATATTGGCATCCAATCTTTTATAGTGACGAAAAGCTTTCTTTCTCTTGTGAGGCGAATTAATGTCCTGGGCATTGTGAGAGATCACCCTGAGACCCATTGTGGAGGTGTAAAAAGGGGACAATGGTTAAGAGGAAGTGGCAGTGGATCACAAGGCCCAGGGCAGGGCATGTGGCAGGGTTGGTATGGTATTTGTAATGTTTGACACTATAAACATTAAAAATAAAAAATTACCCGAGATAGAGAAGAAACCTGCGATCACTGTGTTGCCAACTGTATTTTTAAGAGTACCATATATCAAATTATACATCAAAATCTTGCGTATGTATTTACTAGTTAACCTTTTTCTAACAAATAAAATATTGTACCTATACCAGTGAACTATGGAGATTGGGACACTTGAACTGTAGAACCCAAAAAATAATGAACGCCTAGAAATTGTGAGTGTTGCAATGCACAATGACGTACCATCATAATGCCTTAAGTAAAAATGAAAATATTTGTTTGACCTTTTCAAAAATAAGTAAAAATTTAGTATTTTAGTGTAATTATAAGAAATATTATAAATAACTCGGGGGTCAGTGTGAGAAGCACTAGCTGGCCAAAAATAAAATTGTTGTGGACAATTATGTCCGTTACTCACAAATGGAGCATCCACCATAAAAACAATGGATAGCAGGATCAGTCGTAGGAGTGAATCCACTGGATGAACCATGCTTTAGGAGTCTTTTGTGAGTAGGGGAACAAACTAGCAGAGGCAGAGCAGAACAGCCTCAGCGAGGATTCTATAAACAAAAAATATATAAGAGCATGCTGTGACATGTTAGAGAAAAGAAAAAAGGGTTAGGTGTATAAGATCACATGAGATCCCATAGTAGGAATTCTGTAATACCAACTCGATACCTTTTAAAGGTGTAGAACTGCAAAGTACTAATCATACTAAATCAAACTTTGGAACTTGCAAATTTTTAGAACTATAAAAATTGTTCTTAGGATCATGTGAAAAAAAAAAAAAACACAGAAGTGTGGAGTTTCAGCCGCCGGAACGAGTCAGATATGGCTTCAGGCATCCAGATTTCTGATTGACAGGCGCCATCTTCCTTGTCCTCGGTGTGTGGCCGCGGTGGCCCAGATAGGTGAAGTATGAGGAGTGGTAGGAGGTCTTGCAACTGTACCCGGATCCAGAAGACCCAACTTTACAAGGAGATCTTTACCTTCTGAGATGTTGAAGACTGTGTAAGTGGTACCATTGTGAGGTACTGTCAATTTAAATGGGAAACCCCACTGGTATCTAATATGAGTGGATTGTAGTACTGAAGTTATCTCTTTCTTTTTGTGTCTCCTCTCCAAGGTAGCTTGAGAGATATCTAGAAATATTTTAATTCTTGTGCCATCCAATTCAATGTTATGCATGTTCCTAGATGCTTTAAGTATGCTTTCTTTTGTGATGAAGTCTTCTATGCATAGAATAATGTCCCGTGAAGGTTTATCTGGGGGAGTTTTAGGACGTAAGGCCCTATAAATCCTATCACACACAAATGAGGAGGGAGGTAAATCCGGGAGGAAATTGTGGAACAGTTTGGATATTGCTGGCATCAGTTCCGTAACAGACTCCACGAATCCTCAGGTTGTTCATATGGTTTTGATTGTCCAAATCTTCCACTTATGATTGTAAGTAGGAGTGGTTTTCCGCTAAAAGCTCAAAGTCCCTTTTTAGATTGTTGTGTGCAAGTGATAGTTCATCGTGTTTGGTTTCTAGAACATCTGTGGGTACTCCCAAGGTTGCTATTTTTTGAGTGGGTGTGTTTGTTGTTTTTTAGAGTTCACACTGTATTTTGTCTACAAGTTTTTCGTAGATCTTGGTTAAGCTGAAATCCAAGTCTGCTTTTGTGATCTGAGAGCGGAGATCGCTGTTATTTTGTGTTGCAGAAGCCTTAAATGGAAGGCCACTGGCGGCTGTGGGGGACTGTACCGGCGATGAACTGGCGCCTTTTTGAGTCATATTCTTCTGCTCCTTATTGCGTAGTGGGTATGGGATTAAAGAGTGCTGTTGCGCACGCCGATTGTACGCCTTCTTGCCTGACGGCATGCACTAATATGAACTGTAGGGATGTTTATAGAAAATATGGCTATTTAAGGTAATAGTTCCTTACAGTTTGTGTTAAATCCTCGCCGAATCGCCGAGTTCTTAGTTACAGATGGTGAACTGCATCGAGTCTCGCATGCGTCCCCAATTAGTTGGGATTATAAGTTTAGTTCATCCTATCACCCCATCCCAGGGTTATAGCCTGTTTCAAGACCGTTGTGTGGCTACATGTTGCCTGATGAGGTGTACACGGTATAGAACCAACAATCAGGGTTTGTGGTGAAACAGTCTGTGAGGTATAGGGGGATAGTGGTCTCTGGCCGCAAGACGTGGAGCAGTACTCCCAAGAATGGTGAGGGGAAATTCAAATAAGGCTCCCTGGGGGGGAGACAGGGTAGTTGCTTTAGAGACCCCTCTGAGAGCAAATCAGGCCTGTATGGGTGTAGTAAGATGGCGACTGCACCTGGTTAGGGGGACAGGGTTGATTCAGAGGGTAAATCTCCTGGAGCCATGGCCTGGGTAAGCCCCAAACGGGTGGATTTATCAGAGCAGGGTATCTCCAGCCACCCCTGGTTCACACAGATGATGATCCACTGGTCTGCGGGCGCCGGAGAGTGCAGAGGGGGTCACCGATAGTCCCACGGAACACTGCAATCAAACCTGGTGGAGTAGGAGTAGGCCGAAAGATGGCGGACGGCAATCGGGGGGATGGAGACTGATGTTGGGCTGCGGGCGCTGCTGCCGGTGAATGCAGAGGATGTTGTCGCTGGTCTGGTCGATCGCAGCAATCGATCCTAGTGGATGTGGAGGCCTCGTAGGCCACAATATTCGTCCGCGGGCTGAACCACGAAGCGTGCGGACAGCCAAACTGGTGAAGGTCAGTCCAGGGGGAGCCCAGATGTCAGTGTGGAGGGTTAACACTGAAAAAATAAGATCGATGGCGCTGGATGGCTATAGATTCTGTCCGGGCCTCCGGAGCTCATCCAAAGCGTATCTATTTTCTTCCTCATCCGGACGACATGACCATATTTGGACAATGATGTCACTGATATCCCAGTGAATTCATTGACCAAATAAATTTGGTCAATTAAGTCAACTGGGAGACCCCACCCATTGCTTGTATTGAGTCAGTGAGGACTGGGGGATGTCATATCATGAAAGCCAAGCAATGGGTTTGGGCGTGTTTTTTTACTTTTGGCAGGAATCAGGCATTGTGACTGATGTGGATCTGCATCACTGGATGACATGATTGATGGTGAATTTACATTGTGAGGCTTTTTTTTTATTAAAGGACTTAATATTCGTGTTTGTGTGCTTGTTTTCTTTCTATTGACTTTTTTGACAGAGTAGGGGGTACTGAATAACCTTTACTCATTTAGAGGAGCATTGTCTGGAGCTCTGTAATTTTTAAAGGGGACTTCCAGATTCCAAAAAACACCCACAGCCCTCAACAACCACTGGTCCAGGATTTTGGGAAAAGAGTCCTTGTCCTTATGAACATGGAGACGGAGTACTTTGCAATGGTCCCCCTTTGGCAAGGTACCCCCTTTGGAGAAAGGAGCACATTCTCATACCATGCCTTCCTGGCCGCCCAGGCTGGATGCTTACATAAGGGTCTGCTATAGATTTTGAGTGGGGCCGCATGCTTTTTATTTCCTGTTTTTTGCATGGGTTTCCCCCCTACAATCTAGTATGGAATTTGGGGGTGACCCCACACCATTTGTTTTTTTGTGCTGTTTTTATTTAATTATTTATCTTTACACTATCCCTGCTATTTGTTTGCATTCTCTCAGTCAAAATTAATAATACCTCTGCTAACTGTTTAACTTCACACTGCAGTTGGAGGTCGGTTTGTATGAATACCCATTCACCATTTACACAGAAATCTTTATACACTGTATACAGTAGTGAGTTCCCCCTCATATTATTTTTCCTGCTGATTGACTGTTCTTAGCCTATAGTGTTCAGTTATTTTCTGTTTTGGTGAATGTTAAGTCTCATGATATAATGTTCTTATACGATAGCTATTTTTCTATGTTACATTTGCCCGGTGACAGCCGACAAGTGGAAACTATTACACACATATTGTCAGAAACTAGTGTGACCAGAAATATGTGGACTGTCACAGAAATGCCAAGCACAGGTTCAGTATAAGTAATATAATTTATTAAAAGATAAATGAGTACACAAAGTAAACACACCACAAATTTAGCAAACTGTATAACAACCAACAACTAAGCACAGTGACACACTACAATAGAGTACCTAAACCAAATGTATATACAGGTGTGGGATTCAATCTTAATCGTAGCAAGTCAGGGTCATACACGGGAGATCAATCAGATAGAGCAGGGAGCAGGACGGGACAGGGAGAGGACAACAGGAGACAGAGAGAGCGGGCAGAAGGGATCAGGCTGCAGGGCAGGGGTCCAGGAATGGATACAGGGCTCAGGAACACAAGATTCAGGAGCACAGCATTCAGGAACACAGGATCCAGGAACACAGGTCAGGGCACAAGAATAAAATACCAAGTCAAGGTTTGTTAACATTTTCTAGGTTTAAATACACTTCCTGCAATCAGTCCCAGGTGATGCCTGATTGCAGGAGATGTCAGCTCCCGACTGCCGAGAGACTCCTGCTGGTGGACACTGGAACTGCAGCCCAGATATAGCAGGCATCGGAACAGGCTTCAGACTGAACAGCAGGCAGAGGCACTGGAACATCAGGTTGAACAGCAGGCACCAGAACATTAGGAACATAGATCATTAAGCTGGGCATTAGGCACCAGAGCAGCAGGCACCAGAACAGGCTGGACAGCGGGTACTGTAACATCAGGCTGGGCAGCAGGCACAGGATTAGTAAAGTCAAGTGGGTCATTAGGTTCAGGACCATCAAAGGCTAGCCTAACCCCTTTGGCATTCATAGAGGTAGGTGATGCACCCCAGATGATGTCTATTTAGGTAAAACGTGTGGGGTTATTACGCTGATCCCCTGGTTACTTACTGTCTATTTTGAAGTACTTGTTTTTACTCTGGAAAATATAAGTGCAACTCTTAAGATTACAACAATAAATATTCCTTATGGAATTAAGTTATGTGCCCTGTTCTTCCTCTCTTTTCTCTTTATGGTTGGGCTTATTTGCCCATTTGTTTACCTGCTTTATCCATCATTTTGGAGTGTTTGCCTGAAGACCGTATCCACATAGTGAGCCTGAATTCCCCGGTCATCCTGTAAAGCCTGTACACCTGTATGAGTCTATCCTTTCTGGTAAGTGACTGGTGCTTTTGGTGGCGGATCTTCTGTGTTACCTCTCACATTTTGGATTGTCACTCAGGATTTCTGTTACTATTACCCATTTATGTTTTGAACTTCACCCTTTTGGAATACATTTGGGACTTGTCTGTGTCCCCCTTTTTTTTGTTTACACCTTGGACATTAATTTCTCACAGAACACGTGTCACTATTTATATTTCATGTTTTCATACTTCAATTTTATTTTTGATATTGATCATCATTTGCTTAGCGCTGCACATATAATTCATAGAGGTAGGCTGTAGCAGATTGGTTGGCACGTTGGCCGACTGGAGCAGATCGGCTGGCTTGGAGGCAGGCTGGAGTAGATCAGCTGGTAGGGATTAGCCAATGTTCGAGTCGAACAGAAGTTCGGAATGAACATTGTGGGACATTAACATGAAAAAACAAATGTGCTAATTTTAAAGGCGTATATGCTGTGGTACTGTTCTAAACATGGGAAAAATGCTCTACTTCACAGGCATACTAAGGACAACTCCCAGGCACGATATTTAAAGGAATATTTAATTTTTATTGGTTCACGTTAAGCATTATTAAAATCACTGCTCCTGAAAAAACGTCAGTTTTAAAAACTTTTTTTGCATTGATACATTGCGCACTGGGGCAGGACCCTGGTTCCCAAACATGTTTTATGGCAATAAGTTGCACATAAGCCTTTAAAATGAGCACTTTGATTTTTCATGTTTGTGCCCCATCGACTTTAACCGCGTTCGCTTGTTCGTACACATTTTTTGCCTATTTGCAGGTCCTGGTGCGAACTGAACTGGGGGTGTTTGGCTCATCCATATAGACAGGCTGGAGGAGACTGGCAGGCGTGGAGGCAGGTTAAATCAGATTGGCTGGTGTGGAGGCAGATTGGAACAGATCGACTGGTGTGGAGGCAGGCTAGAGCAGATTGGCTGACGTGGAGGCAGGTTTGAGCAGATCGGCTGGCATGGAGGCAGGCTGGAGCAGATCGGCTGGTGTGGAAGCAGTCTGGAGAAGATCGGTTGGTGTAGAAGCAGGCTGGGATAATGGCAGGAATGTATTGGTTGGGAAAAACTTTAGGTTTAGTCATTTAAGTTCTGTTAGTGACTGCAGGGCTGTAAGTAGAGGGCGCAGATAAGAGCTGGAGTATGGTAAAAAAAAAGGAGCAGTGGCTAAGGGGGATTTCTGTGGGATTGTTGCAGGCAGCAGAGACGAGGCAGATGAGTTGAAGGCAGTGCAGCAAGTGGAAACAGGATACTGATACTTAGTTGGTAGCAGGGTATATTGAGTTGCGACTGTGGTTGCTGTGGGTGATGGAGAGAGAGACCACTAAGCAGGTAGGTCTCTGGCAGCAGGAATGGGCTGTTGCAATCTGACCGAGGCTGAGTGTAATAGAGCTGACCATGCCTGTAGTAAAGGTTAAGCAATTTGGCTTACATACTGCCTGTCTAACCAGAGACTGCACTGCGGTAATACACTCTACCAACACCTGCCGAGAACATGAGGAATAGTGCTCAAAGAAATACATCAGGTTATCCTCCAATAACCACACCAGAGATTCAACCTGACCAAAACTGAAGGGAGGAGAAAAATTATCACTGCCTTTCATTCTAGACAAGGCTAGCTCTGCACACACCTGAATCAAAGGCTGAACATCTTCAAACAGCATACTGCCCTGATCAACTAGAGAATGAGCAAAATGGATACATTCTAAAAGTTGATCTGTGGCCCACTCCTTCAATATCTGACAGCAATACTCATTATCCTCTGTCACCAGTAACACAAAATAGAAAAATAGACAACCTCTTCCGGATGCATTTTAGGACAAACAGCAGAACCAAGATGGCTCCTCTGTGCAGCCACTTCTGGTCAGTAGGTTCACAGGTTCAGTATAAGTAATATAATTTATTAAAAGATAAATGAATACACAAAGTAAATGCACCACAAATATAGTAAACAGTATAACAACCAGCAGCCAACCACAGTGGCACACAATAGACTCCCTAAGCCAAATGTATCAACAAGTGTGGGATTCAATCATAATTGTAGCAAGGCAGGGTCATACATGGGAGATCAATCATAGCAGGGAGAGGACAACAGGAGACAGAGTGGAGGCAGAAGGCATCAAGCTGCAGGGCAGGACTCAGGAACACAGGATTCAGGAACACAGGATTCAAGAACACAGGATTCAGGAACACAGGTCAGGGCATAAGGATAAAATACCAAAGCAACGTTTGTTAGCATTTACCAGGTTTAAATGCACTTCCTGCAATCCATCTCAGGTGATGCCTGATTGCAGGAGATGATGTCAGCTCCTGACTGCCAAGAGACTCCAGCTGGTGGACACTGTAACTGAAGCCAAGAGATCTGGGAGCACAGTGCCACCAGTGGGTGAAACCTTACCTGCCACATATAACAAACATTATTATTATTGTGCAGGATTTATGTTGCACCAACTATTCATGCAGCTCTTTACAACATACTTACAATCTAATGCCAAACAATCTGGTGGAAAAGTCCGGCGGACTCAAGTCCGCCGGACAATCCGCCTGTGTGTAGGCTCCGGCGGACTTTTTTTACCCAAAAGTAAGAAAGTAGTTTTTCACACCAATCTGTCCACCGGACTCGCATTTTTGAGGACAGTGCGGCTGTGTGTGTGGCAGTTGGCCGTACTTTTGAAATGAACAGACTTTTCCCACCCGGAGAAAAGTCTGCTCATTTTGAGCGCGGCTCCAGGTAGCCGGGGCCAACGAAGGAGGTGTCTCTGGTCCCGTCACCTGGTATGGACTTAAAGGGGAATCCCTACATCAAAAAATCTGAATGGGGTCCCCCCTAGGTCCATATCAGACCCTTATCTGAGCACGCTACCCAGCTGGCCAGGAAAGGGGGTGGGGACGAGCGAGCCCCCCCTCCTGAGTCATACCAGGCCACGTGCCCTCAACATGGGGGGTGCCTTGGGGAAGGGGGGGCCATGTTGATGAGGACAAGGGCCACTTCCCGACAACCCTGGCCGTTGGTTGTTGGGGTCTGCGGGCGGGGGGCGTATCGGAATCCGTGAGCCCCCTTTAATAAGGGGGCCCCCGGATCCTGGCTCCTCACCCTATGTGAATAAGTATGGGGTACAATGTACCCCTACCCATTCACCTGTGAAAAAAAAACACAACACACAAGGGTTAAAATAGTTTATTGCACAGCTCCGGGGGTCTTCTTCCGTCTTCGGGGGTCTTCTCGCCGGACTCCTCCGGTATCTTCTGCTCTTTTGCTAGCTCTTTTACTAGCGGAGGAGCCCGGCTTTCTTCTTTGCCGCCGCCCTCTTCTTCCGACTTCGGGGGTCTTGTCCCCCTCTTCGGGGTCTTGTCCCCCTCTTTGGTTCTTCTTGCCGGGTCACCGCACCTTCTGCTAGCTCTTTTACAAGTGGTGGCCCCGGTCTTCTGTCGCCGTCGCCGTCTTCTGTTCTTCTCTTCTGGAGATGTTGCCTCATCGCTGTCTCCGGTCACTATGACAGGACACGCGGCGTGCGGCGACTTATATAGGGACATCACCGGATGATGTCCCCACCCATTATGATGTCACAGTCCCAGAATCCTCTGGGACTGTGACATCATAATGGGCAGGGACATCATCCGGTGATGTCCCTATATAAGTCCCCGTACGCCGCGTGTCCTGTCATAGTGACCGGAGACAGCGACAAGGCAACATCTCCAGAAGAGAAGAACAGAAGAACAGAAGAACAGAAGACGGTGACGGCGACAGCAGCAGGGGCGACAGAAGTCCGGGCCACCACTTGTAAAAGAGCTAGAAGAAGGCGCGGTGGCCCGGCAAGAAGAGCCAAAGAGGGGGACAAGACCCCCGAAGTCAGAAGAAGAGGGTGGCAGCAAAGAAGAAAGCCGGGCTTTCTTTTTTTTCGGTGTAGGGATTCCCCTTTTAGTCCATACCAGGTGACGGGACCAGCGACGCTTACTTCGCTGGTCCCGGCTACCTGGAGCCGTGCTCAAAATGAGCGGACTTTCCTCCGTGTGTGTGGGCGAGTCCGTTCATTTCAAAACTATGGCGGACTTAGTACGCCGTTCTTAGTCCGCCGCAAAAGTACCGTGTGTGGGCAGGTAGCTCGTTCGGAAAGTCCGGTGGAAAGTCCACCAAACTAAGTCTGCCAGATAGTCTGCTATGTGTGTATGTGGTATAAGAGGGAGGGTCAAGAGATACAAAAGGTAATCACTGTGGGGGATGAGCTGATGCAGTAAAATAAAAGTTCAGTTGTTAGGTGGGGGAAGGGTAGGCCTCTCTGAAGAGAAGGGTTTTCAGGGATCATCTAAAAATGGACAGACTAGGAGATAATCGGACAGATTAGGGTAGGGAGTTACAGAGGATGGGAGAGGCTCAGTAGATGTCCTCTTCCATGGGAGGAGATGACAAGGCTCTAGAATGTACTTACTGTGACTAAACCTAAAGTGATTGTAACCTTTTATCCAGCCATCCTACACAGTGTACATGTTTGTTGAAAACTATGTCTCTAAATACCTTTTTTTCAGATCTCTTCTGGCCGGTCATGTGACTCCTAGCCACTCTCCTACTCCGATCCATGGCTACAGCGGGAGGTCATGTGACCATTGTGCTGGCCACTCAGCCACTCCTGCTGTAGCCCTTAGATGGGGGAGGAGAGCGGTCGGGAGTCACGTGACAGGCCAAAAGAGATCTGAAAAAAGGTATTGAGAGGCATCAAACATGTACAGTGTGTTATGGCTGGATAAAAGAGAGGGTCTGGCAGTGAAATTTGTTTAAGTTTACTTTGCTACTAAGAATGGCAGAAGGGGGGAGGGGGGCAGAGACGGCTCTCACACACACACAGGAGCTGGCAGTGCCCATCTGCAGACCCCCAATTGGCATAAATGCACCACCACCAATTGCCAGGAATGCAAAACCCACCATTGCTAGGAATTCAGTACCCACCATTGCTAGAAATGCAGCATCCACCATTGCCAGGAATGCACTCACCATCACCAGGAATGCCGCACCCATCATTGCCAGGAATTCAGCACCCACCATTGCTAGGAATGCAGTACCCACCATTGCCAGGAATGCAGCAACACCATTGCCAGGAATGCACTCACCGTCCATTGCCAGGAATGCATTCACCATTGCAAGAAATGCAGCCCCACCATTAGCCAGGAATGCACACACCATTGCAAGAAATGTGGCCCCACGATTAGCCAGGAATACACTCACCATGGGAAGAAATGCAGCCCCACCATTGCAAGAAATGCAGCCCCACCATTGCCAGGAATGCACTCAGCATTGCAAGAAATGCAGCCCCACCATTGCCAGGAATGCACTCACCATTTGCCATCAGAGCAGCCTTGGAGGGAACATGGGGGGGCAGGATGAGTGCCAAAGATATCCTACAGGAGAATCTCCTGTTTACACAGCGGCCTCTTTAAGTGAAAGTCCCGCCTCCTTTGATGGACAGAACAGTCATCCATTGGCAGCGTCGGAGACGGGACTTCCTCTTGCAGAGGCTGCCATGTAAACAGGAAATACTCCTCCTGTGTGCATGGCGCTTGTCCCACCTCCTCCCTCCAAGGCAGCCAGACTATATATCTTTTATAGCCCCGGCGCTGGGAGATCATCAGGGCCACAAAATATATATATGTTTAGATAATCAGCCGGGCCGTTCAAAACTGGGCCGCGGGCCACGGTTGGCCCGCGGGCCGGACTTTGGACATGCCTGCTCTATAGAAATTGCCCTTGATCGGAATTGCAAACTTAGAGAATCTTTTTCAAAAGTCTGGTGCCTCAAAAGAAAGAATTCACAAAAAAGAAAAAAAATAATGAGTGGAAAAAAGCCATCATGGTCTAATTAATTTAATTCTCTAGACACATTGAATGTTTAAAATCGTTATATCGTTATCAGATTATTTCACCATAAGCCCTCAGAGTTCTCTCACAGTTACTCAGTTTTGCACCTACCACTGACTTTGATCTTTTTGCCATGATTCTTGATGTTAATAACTTTGCTCACTAACTCACGCTTAACTACTTTCCACCCGGCCAATGTACATATACGGCCGGGTGGGAGCCGCCTCCTTCTGACTGGACGTTCAGGAACGTCCTTCAGAAGGAGGGGGATCGCGCGCGCGTGCCCGTGCAGTGGCGCAATCCCGATCCGCTTGTGTCACCCGGACACGGCACATCTTGGATCGGCAGGAGGGCTCTGTGATTGGCCCTCCTGATCACATGATGGCAGTGTCCAATCACAGCCGTCATGTGATCAAAACAAACAGCCGGTTGCTAGGCAATCGGCTCCTCCTCTCCTCACACGGAAGTCACCGCTGAGGAGAGGAGAGCAGATCGCTGCAGCCGGCTGGTGATCAATCAGTATGAGCTGTTTTTACAGCTTTTTACTCACTGATCACTAGTCTAGTGTAAACACACATGTCCCCAAATACACATGTCACCACACATGTCCCCAAAATACACATGTCACCACACATGTCCCTAAATAATAAAAAGACATGTCCCCAAATAAAAAAAACACATGTCCCACTAAAATCACATGTCCTAATGATTATCTGCACACATCTGTACAAGATCATTTGCGTACATATGTCCGTGATCACACAAACCAATTATTATACACTTAACGGAATTTTTTTTACCAAAAACATGTAGCAGAATACATTTTGGCTTAAATTTATGACAAAATTTGATTTTATTGGATTTCTTTTAAAATAGAAAAAAGAAAATATAGTTTTTTTTCTAAATTTCCGCTATTTTGCGCTGATATCGCAAAAAAAAAATGGAGTCGTGAATAAATACCACCAAAATAAAGCTCTATTTGTGCGAACAAAATGATAAAAAATTTATTTGGGTACAGTGTAGCATGAACGCTTCATTGAAAGTGCGAGAGCGATGAAAGCTGAAAATTGGGCTGGGAAGGAAGGAGGCGAAAGTGCCCTGTATTGTAGTGGTTAAAAACCCTATTTGCACACTGAACCTTCTGCATCTTCACCGAACAGTTCTTCATCCTCTTGATTCCTCTTTTTTTGATTGAGTTTGATTTTCAGGATTTTTGTTTAACTTATGACATAAGTACATTCAGCACAAATTAATGACATAAGCACACTCAATACACATGCTTTTTCAGGGTTTTTTTTTTCTCTTTGTTTTCCTGGATTAGTGGTGGGGAAGATTAAAGATCACTTTCTTTCAACCATGCTTCAATATATGTCTTTACCTGTAAGCTAAGTTTGACTCTCATATAAAGATTACTTCATACATTACTCATATATATTATTGTCTAATGTCACGTATACACGAGCGGACTTTCCGTCAGAAAAGATCCAACTGATTTTTTCCAAAATTCTGATGGACCTAGAAATAGAACATGTTTCAAATCTTTACGCCAGAACCAGTTCCTATCGAGAAAACCGATTGTCTGTATGCTGTTCCGATGGACCAAAAACGACACATGCTCTGAAACAAGTACAAGACAGAAACGCTCAGTCTTGGAAAACTACTGTTCGTATTGGAGCTAGCACATTCCTCACGCTGCAAATTCTGTGATCGTTTAATGCAGCGCATTATTGTCTTCTTTATATTGCTAGAAGAACAAAGTTGTTTTGCTGCTCATATTCACACCGAGTTCTCACAAACAGATTTCTGGATTATTTCTCCTGATCTCATGAATAATATTGTATTTTTTAAAAGCCCGATATCCATAATAATGCTTACATTTTTTTTTAGAGTCATCTTTTATAGTTTTTGATTTCATCAAGATCTTTTTTTAGGATTCTTTAAAAATGATTTTCTAGTGATCTCCATATTTTTTGTTATTTTTTTGTGTGTCAAGTTACCACAATAACATTATATTTTTTGGAAACTCAAGGAGGTTGGTGTCCCTTGTTAATTTGACATTGTCTTTTAGAAATGTATTTGAATAAAAACACATAGGCTAGTATTTTCAGAAAATAAAATATCCATTTATGCTGGGTAAAAAATAAAGATGAAGGCAACGCTGGAGAAACTGCTGGAATATGTGAAGGCCCCAGGGAACACATTAAGTCTGTGGAGAAGAAAATTGGGATCTTGAGGAGTCCATATCACAGGGAGCAAACACAAACACTGGTAAAAGTGGTTATAAGCGTATTTAGCCAAACACGAGAGTGGGAGGCAAATGTAGCCGGTGAGTACAAGTCCTTAAGTGGGAGTGGAATCACAATCCCAGGTGTGGTGGACATGCACAAGGATTATATTCATTTTCTACACCATTCATCGAATCACTTGATTGTTTTTGGACTTTATTGACACTTATTTATTTATTTATTTATTCATTTAGTGATCTATTTATTCATTTTCTCAATTAATGATCGATTATATATATATTTAAGTTCCTCACTATCTTCACTGGGAGTGTGTGGTATTTTGATATTTTGTGTTTGATTTCATTCCTTAATAAGGTATGAGTAAAAAAAATTTGAGATATGTAGCGAATGCTATTATCATTTGTTGCACATTATTTAGATAATAGGAGGTCACTGTGTACACAGCACAGGAGTGCTTATTAGAGCACTGCTAGCTATGCTATTTAATTTATATACACTGCGCATGTGTGAAACGTGCGCAGTAGGAGCAACATGGCGAAGACACAGCAGGTGGTTGGAAATTATTCCAGTAACGAGGAAAGCCCGGAACCCAAAACGTCTCGATCCGGGAAGAGGAGATTTAAGGCCTCCAAAATGGCCTTTGAGGAAATGCTATAGATGGTGGACATCTTGCGGAGGAATGATTATGATGGGAAGCATGGACCGTACACCCAACCGAATTTGCGCAAGGCCAAAATCATGTCAAAAGTTGTGAAGACTCTGCATCAGAATTTTGTGGTACGACGCTCCAAAGACCAATTAAGGAAATGCTGGTCCGACCTTAAACGGAGGGAGCAGGATCAGTACAGAAGAATAAAGAAAGTGCTTCAAAAAAGTAAGTACTTTTCATGTGTTCCTATTCTGATTATTAAGTATTCTGCTCCATTTGCTTTTCTTTACTGTTGTACAGTTTTAAATGGCTATTTTCATGTTTGTGGACACAGTAATCGTTCGTAGGAAACATTGTTTCAAAATATATATACAGTGTATTTAGTTGATACAGGGTTTAAACAACATTTTTGCTAATTTGTCTTTTTAAAAGAAGTTTAGGACATTGTTGTCTAGATGTCTTTGAAACTACAATGAATAGCAAACTTCATTCAGTGTAATGTAAGGAGAGGACACTCAGCAGCTGTTTACACATCTGGACTCAGGAGCACTAGTGTGGGACACCAGAGAACATTTTTTTAGGGTAACCCACACAGGGGCTCCAGGGGATACTTGGGGTGTCTCCATCTGTGAAACTTGGCCAAAAAGGTAAGTATTGCAGTTCGGTTAAAAGGGAATTTTAATCATGTCTTCAACTTGGATCTCTTCCCAAACAGACAATTGTACACCACTTCAAAGCAATGTTTCATATTCCTATTTCTGGACTCAAATATCTATGTGCTAAGTATACCTTTTGGTTCATTCTCATTGGGGAGAAAAGACTCAGAGAATACCACTCAGAGGACACCAGGGACCCCCCATATCAGCCCAAGTACCCACGAGGATCTGGAGGAAGGAGAGGTGGAGGAAGTGGGTGAGATTGTCACCCAAACAGGTGAGTGCCTGACACCCCAGCTTCATGTAATCTATGTATGCCTGCATATTTATAATACATGTTTTTTTAACCAATTTTTAGGTGATGTGCTGGTTGTTGAACAGCAAGCTGAACCTTTCACAAGTGACAGCACACAAAGGCTCATCCATGATATCATGCTGTGGAATGGCAAAATAGACATTATAAGGAAGAAATTGAATGTTATGGAACAACAAATGAAGAACATGATAGATGTGTTGTGGAGAATATAAATTGCTTTCAAATCCCATCCATTTTCCCATTTGTTGGACTAAAAAAAAAAATTTTTTGAAGATGTCAACATATGCTATCTTCCACCAGGATCTCAATGTATGCGTTTTGTGGGTGCAACCTCTTCCTCATAACGCTAGTAGGTGAGAGGAAGGAATTGCACCCACAAAACACGTCCATTGATCCCCCATGATGGGAGATAGCACATGTTGAAATTACCCATTTGGACTCCCAATTTGTGTGCATCTTCAAAATTTGGCTTTTACAAAGAGGACATCACCCCATCTGATTTATGGCAATATCAAGACATTTTTGAATACTATAATGTCTGGTATTGCCTTCATTTTATAGATGTTGAACTTTATAAGTTGCAGAGTTGTGTGTATGTTATGTTTTAAAACATGATTTTTTTTTTTAAATAGAAGTTTTTTTAAAACAAAAAAATATTCTTATAAAATATATATAATAATAATAATATATATATATATTTTTTTAATGATAAACGCACATGTGAATGGGCACAGATTAAAACGTTTGCTAATAAACAATGTATGGCTTCTTTCAATGCTCAATATCAGTTTTGTAAGAAATTTGGTGGTTACAGTGACAATGGGGCTTATTTACTAAAGGAAAATACACTTGGCACTACAAGTGCACTAGGAGAACCTAGGAAAACCTAGGAGACAACCAAAAAGAAAAACAAGCAAGAAATACATTTCTAGATTTTATCTGATCATTTTTTTTTTATTAATAAAAATTAGACATTGTCTGGCAATGTAATGGCCCCCCTACCCAAACAATATTTACATATTTCTCCCTAACTTAACGGGAGCTTTGGGAGGCCAAGCCAGTATGGCCAGTATCCAGGCCCATCAGAGGATTCTTGGGAATAAGTCCAGCCTCAGGCCCAACTGAGGCAATATCATTTCTAGATTTTTTTCTTAAAAAATCGTGCAGGATGCAGCATGCTAGGATGATATGATTAAGTTTGTAGTCTGCCATATGTATTGCTGTCAGAAACAGGAGGAACTGGCTGGACATTATCCTGAAGGCATTCTCCACAACTCTTCTTGCTCTGGCCAGCTGGTAGTTAAAAACCCTCCTCTCCGGGGTGATGGTCCTTTGGGGGAATGGCCTCATCAGGTGCTCGCCCAGACCAAAGGCTTCATCCGCAATGAAAACAAAAGGGAGTCCTTCCACAATATCCGCATCAGGTGGAAATCCCCGGCCACCACTCTGGAGACGCTGGTATAACTCCGCCTGGGTGAAGACTCCTCCATCCGTCATCTGGCCATTGTTCCCCACGTCCACATACAGAAATTCATATTGTGCCAACATCACCGCCATAAACACGATACTATGAAACCAATTATAGTTAAAATAGTATGACCCCAAATGGGGTGGTGGCACAATGTAGACGTGCTTCCCATCTATAGCCTCTCCACAGTTGGGAAAGTCCCAATGGGTAACGAAATGGGATGCATCAGTCCACAATTCCTGTGGCGTTGAAGGAAACTGGGGTGTTAAACAAGAAATAAAATATAAGTACTTTTGCACATAACATTGCAAGAACATCGCCCAACATCAGTAGAACATTTATTTTAAGTATTATTTAAAGACTAAAATATTAAGGCCCACTTATCAGATTCCTAAGACCCTCTGTTGGCCCATTGATAAAATTTAAGGAGGGGGATTAAAAATTATTTTAAGGATACACATATCATTTGGACACATTTTAAGGGGGGGGAATTAAAAATGAATTTAAGGATACACATACCATTTGGACACACTTTAAGGGGGGGTTAAAAATTTATTTAAGGATACACATACCATTTCTACACATTTTAAGGAGGGGGGGTTATAAATTAATTTAAGGATACGCATACCATTTGGACACATTTTAAGAGGGGGGCTTATAAATTAATTTAAGGATACACATACTGTTAGGTTCCTGGTGATGAGCCTGACTTGATGGAAGAAGACTTCTCTTACAGCTCTGGTTCAGGGACCACTGGAATGGAGACAGTGGCCCCGTGAGCACAGCGGGGTAGGAGTGTCTGACTGGAAGCAGCGGCTGGTTGCTTCTGGATGCTGGAACTGCAGAGAAGTTGGTAGACAGGCAGGCAGCGATCAGCAGGCAAGGCAGTGGCAGCAAGAACTGGGTGCAGCACACTTGAACAGCAGAAGAGTAGTCAGGCGGGCCGGGTCACAATGGATAAGCAGACAGGTAAGTACAGCAGGCAGAGAGTAGTGCAGACAGGCAGAGGTTCGGCAACAGAGGTACAGTCCAAAGCAAGGTCAGGCAGGCCGGGGTCAGAGCAGGAGAGGTCAGCGAGGTCAGACGGTAGCCGGGTCAGATATCACAACAGCAGGCAGATAGCAGGTAGTTCGGGTACAGAGCTGCAGACAAACCGCACCGAGTAGATGCAGCAGCCTCCTTTAAATAGGCCCACTGGCGCCAAACCGCGCTAACGCGCACGCGAACACCGCGATCACGAACGTCGCGATCGCGAACGTCACGATCGCGTACGTGCACATCGCACACGCGCATTCGCCCGTTACGTGCGGGAGAAACCCTGACATTGCCCCCCCCACAAGGGGCAACCTCCGGGTGCCCACAAGGTGCCTCTTTTCCGGATGAGCCGAGAAAAAGGCACAGACCAGTCTGTTGGCATGCAAATTACCATCGGGTTCCCACAAATTACTTTCTGGACCGTACCCCTTCCACTTAACCAAAAACTGTCTCTGACCTTGTCTCCTTCTACAATCGAGGACAGCCTCCACCTCATACTCTTCGCTACCATCAATAAAAACGGGTTGAGGTGGTCTGGAACTTCTACCCGGGAAGGGATCGGGCACCGAGGGCTTCAGC
Source organism: Lithobates pipiens (assembly GCF_037356315.1). Classification (NCBI taxonomy): domain Eukaryota; kingdom Metazoa; phylum Chordata; class Amphibia; order Anura; family Ranidae; genus Lithobates; species Lithobates pipiens. The sequence goes on from NW_027507758.1 coordinate 121,725,966, forward strand.
AAGGACACATGAAAGACCGGGTGGATTTTCATTGAATCAGGCAAGACCCACTCATACGACACCTTATTAATCCTTCTCTTTACAGGAAAAGGTCCCAAAAATTTGGGCGCAAGTTTCTTAGAAGGACAGGCTAATTTAAGATTGTTCGTGGAAAGCCATACCTGATCTCCGACCTGCAGGTTCAATTCCCCTCTTCTCTTACGATCAAAGGCCTTCTTGTTGTCTGCTTGAGCTTTGGATACCGCCTCTTGTAACACCCGATTGTTATGACTGAGGAAGGTCACTGTGTCCTGGACTGCTGAAACTGGTGACTGGGAAGAAAGTCAGGCAGAAAGGTTAAGTGAAACCCGTAATTAGCAAAAAACAGGGACTGCCCTGTGGCTGAGTGACTAGCGTTGTTGTAGGCAAACTCCGCAAGGGGCAGCAGAGATACCCAATCATCCTGGACAAAGGACGTGAAACATCTAATGTACTGCTCCAGGGTCTGGTTGGTACGCTCAGTCTGTCCATTGGTCTGGGGGTGGTAGGCAGATGACAGAGCCAGCTCGATCTTCAAACACTCACACAGGGCCCTCCAGAACCGGGAGGTGAATTGGACCCCCCTGTCAGACACGATGTTAGCAGGTACTCCATGCAGTCTGACTATCTCCTTTATGAAGACACGGGCCGTCTCTGGAGCAGATGGAGACCCTTTCAAGGGCAAGAAATGGGCCATCTTAGTCAGTCTATCTACAACCACAAAAATGGCCGTGCAACCTTCAGAGCAGGGAAGCTCGACAATGAAGTCCATCGTGATCATCCTCCAAGGCCGATCAGGTGCAGGAAGAGGCTTCAGAAGTCCCCAGGCCCGATTCCTTGTTGCCTTGCTCCGGATGCACACAGGACAGGAGTTGACATACTTCTTGCAGAAATCCTTCAGGCCGGGCCACCAGAAGGTACGCTGTACCAATTCCAAGGTCTTACGGGGCCCAAAGTGTCCTGCTAACGGGTGATCATGGAGGAGGGCTAGAACTTTAATCCGGATGCTTTCAGGCACAAAAACTTGGCTCTCCTTCCATAGAAGACCCCCTCTGGAAATCAGTGTGACCTCTGGTGGTGCAGGTGAACTAGTGGATGCCTCCCTGATCTGCACCAGCAAGTCTGGTTGCACAAGTAGAAAGGTACTCGCAGGTAGTATAGTGCCTGTAGCAGCAAGGTCTTTGGGGCAATCGTACATACGCGAGAGCGCGTCTGGTTTCACATTTTTAGATCTGGGACGGTAAGTAATGTGGAAACAGAAACGTGAGAAAAACAGGGCCCAACGGGCCTGTCGGGGCTTCAGACGCTTGGCAGTCCTCAGGTATTCGAGGTTCTTGTGGTCGGTGTAGATCAGCACTGGATGAACTGCACCTTCCAACAAGTACCTCCATTCCTCCAAGGCAGATTTGATAGCGAGTAATTCACGGTCACCAACATTATAATTCTTCTCGGGGAAAGCTTTCGGGAGAAGAACCCTACGGGATGCATCAAATCGTTGCCGCCTTGCCTCTGGGACACAACTGCCCCCACAGCTACTTCGGAAGCGTCCACTTCAAGAATATATGGTAGGGAAGGATCTGGGTGGCTGAGGATGGGGGCAGAGGTGAACAGTCTTTTGAGTCTCTCAAAGGCCTCCTGGGCTTCCAACCCCCAGTGGAAGCGTACACACTGTTTTGTCAACTGGGTAATGGGGGCAATTATGGCGGAAAATCCCTTAATAAATTTTCTGTAAAAATTTGCAAAGCCCACAAAACGTTGTGTTTTTATCCGTAGGTGCAGGCCAGTCCAGAACAGTGGAAACCTTCTGAGGATCCATCTTGATGCCAGCCGGGGAGATCTCAAGCCCGAGGAATTGGATGTTCCGTTGCTCAAAGCTACACTTCTCAGCCTTAGCATACAGTCCATGCTGATGGAGCCGAAGTAACACCCTGCCCACGTGACCCCGATGCTGTTCAAGAGACCCCGAAAAAATCAAAATGTCGTCCAAATAGACGATCACAAAAATGTCCAGGAAGTCCTTGAACACGTCATTAATGAGATGCTGGAAGGTGGCAGGAGCATTACAAAGGCCAAAGGGCATAACCAGGTATTCGTAATGCCCGAAACGGATCCTGAATGCTGTCTTCCACTCGTCCCCAGCCCGAATGCGAACCAGATTGTAAGCCCCCCTTAAGTCCAACTTGGAGAAAATCGTGGCTGATCTCAGTTTCTGAAAGAGCTCCGGCATCAGAGGAAGAGGGTAACGGTTCTTGACCGTGATCTTGTTAAGCTCACGATAGTCCACGCAGGGCCGGAGCGACTGGTCTTTCTTGGTCAAAAAAATATTCCAGCGCCTGCTGGGGAGGTGGAATGACGAATGAACCCCTTCTCCAAGTTTTCTGTAATATAAACCTTTAAGGCCTCCTGCTCCTTTTCAGACAGGGGGAAGATACGCCCAAATGGAATCTCAGCTCCTGGAAGAAGTTCAATGGGGCAGTCATAGGGGCGGTGAGGTGGAAGTGTGTCTGCTCCTCGCTTGCTGAAAACATCTAAAAATTCATGGTATGGTTCAGGCATCAGCTGGCATAAGTCCTGATCAGAATCAAGGCAAAGAAGGGTAGAGGGCACAACAGAATTCACACGAAGGCAGTGCTCTTGGCAGTAGCTGGACTGGAACTTGATCTCCCCTGTAGCCCAGTTGATGCAGGGATTATGGGCCTGAAGCTAGGGGATGCCCAGGATCACAGGAAATAGAGGGGAAGAAATCACATTGAGGGTGAGGAGCTCCTTGTGCTGGGAAGGGGTACAAGCCATCAGGGGTAGCGTCTCTTGGGTTACTTGCCCCGATTTGATGCGGGACCCATCAGCCAAGAACACAGACAGTCCGTGGGTTTTCTTCTGAAGGGGTAAGGCTTGCAGACTGGCAAAGGTGGCATCGACAAAACAACTGCAAGCCCCAGAGTCAATGATGGCGCTGGTGGAGACCGTCCTTCCCTGGAACTGCAATGAGAGAGGGAGAGCAAGGTGGGTTGTGCTGGCTGGCAGGGAAACAGGAACAGGAGACACAGAGGAAAGGCACTTACGTGTCTTAACAGGGCAGTTGTTAACATAATGTCCGGACCCCCCGCAGTAAAGACACAAATTCAGCTGGCGACGACGGGCACGTTCCTCTGGAGACAAGGTGGGACGCATCAATCCCAGCTGCATTGGCTCAGGAGTGTCAGGAGCAGGACTGGCAGGGTCCCTTTGCAGAGCAGGCTGAGGACAGAAGGCGGGAATAGGAACCCTTGCAGTCATCCAATTTGAGCGCTGGGGCTGAGTTGAGCGCTCGGCCCGCCGTTCCCGAAGTCGACGGTCAATTTGTATGGCCAAAGTGATCAACTCCTCCAAAGAGTCTGGGATACCGACATGGGCCAGTTCATCTTTCAGTCCCTCAGAGAGGCCCATGCGGAACTGATGTCTTAGAGCAGAGTCATTCCATTGGGTGTCTGCGCTTCAGCGCCGAAAGTCAGTAACATAGTCCTCGGCCGCACGGCGGCCCTGCTGGAGCGCAGACAGAGCGGATTCGGCTGTGGCAGTTCGCTGAGGATCTTCATAAAGCTGTGCCATAGCCTCAAAGAATGAAGAAAGGGAATGGGTAATAGCACTGTCACCCTCCAGGAGACGGTGGGCCCACGTCTGGGGTTCTCCCTGTAGTAGCGATATCACAAACCCCACCTTAGTAGCTTCAAGTGAAAAAGTCCTGGGTTGGAGGGCGAAGTATAGCTGACAGGCATTACGAAAGGCCCGGAACTTGGATCTGTCTCCCGAGAACCTTTCTGGAACAGGTACTCTCGGTTCAGGAGGGAGCATCACCACTGCAGGCTGGGTAGCAGGCTGAGTATGAAGAGGAGGTGATGCTGAGGTGTAAGGACGGGTACGGAAAGGTGTTGAACTTGCTCTTCCAATCTGGTATATCCCTCTTGGAGCGACTTCACAGCCTGTTTAAGGGCCGCTAAGTGGGTGCAGATCTCCTTCATGGCAGAAGCTTCTCCAGCAGGCTGGGTCATGGCTGTTTGTACTGTTAGGTTCCTGGTGATGAGCCTGACTTGATGGAAGAAGACTTCTCTTACAGCTCTGGTTCAGGGACCACTGGATTGGAGACAGTGACCCCGTGAGCTCAGCGGGGTAGGAGTGTCTGACTGGAAGCAGCGGCTGGTTGCTTCTGGATGCTGGAACTGCAGAGAAGTTGGTAGACAGGCAGGCAGCGATCAGCAGGCAAGGCAGTGGCAGCAAGAACCGGGTGCAGCACACTTGAACAGCAGAAGAGTAGTCAGGCGGGCCGGGTCACAATGGATAAGCAGACAGGTAAGTACAGCAGGCAGAGAGTAGTGCAGGCAGGCAGAGGTTCGGCAACAGAGGTACAGTCCAAAGCAAGGTCAGGCAGGCTGGGGTCAGAGCAGGAGAGGTCAGCGAGGTCAGACGGTAGCCGGGTCAGATATCACAACAGCAGGCAGATAGCAGGTAGTTCGGGTACAGAGCTGCAGACAAACAGCACGAGTAGATGCAGCAGCCTCCTTTAAATAGGCCCACTGGCGCCAAACCGCGCTAACGCGCACACGCACGCCACGCACGTACGCGCACATCGCGTATGCGCACCCGCGCATTCGCCCGTTCCGTGCGGGAGAAACCCTGACACATACCATTTGGACACATTTTAAGGGGGGGCTTAAAATGAATTTAAGTATACACTTTAAAGGGGGGGGGGGGGGTTAGGGTAAAGCACTACAATGGAGCTGACAAAATGCATTGTTAAGTGACTAGACTTAGTAGATATGGGTACAGCATAGCATGCTGGGGAGGTTAGTGAAGGCAAATATGCATGAAGGACAAAAAAGGAGCATTAAAATATTACAGCATGCCTGAGGACAAAGGAGACATTCACAGCATATTGTAATCATGATAATTAGGGATTGAGGAAAGAAATACAATACATTAGCAAACATTCCATACAATAAAATGCGATGTTAAAGGATAAATCTTGCTTTAATATAGTTCTTTCTGCAGGACCTGAATGATGGCAGAATAGGTCTCTGGGATAATGATCCCCAGAGCCTGGGGGGAGATGCCTGTTGAGAACTTGAGGTCCTGCAGGCTTCTCTCAGTCTCCAAGTACTGCAACGTGACGACTAGCCTGTGCTCCAGGAGTGATGGCTTGCCGCATGCAGATATCCTTTCTGCTGATATAAGGGGTCAGCAAAGCCAACAGACGGTGAAAAACTGGGTCCGTCATCCTGAGAAAGTTCCTGAAATCATCAGGATTATTCTCTCACATCTAACGAAGCAAAGGCATGTGAGAGAATTGGTCACGCTGGAGCAATTCTTCGTCCGTTAACTCCTTCCCACCCTGTTCATGGACTGGGCTTGGGGCGAAGAATGGACTCCAACACCAAGCCCAAGCAAAGCACAAACTCTACGACAAGTATGTACACGCAACATTGCTTCAAAACGGTCGGCTAGTCAGAACGAACTTAGCAGGACTGATGAACAGCAAGGCCTGTGAAGAGCGGGCTGAAAATCAGCAACGAGCAGACAAGAACGCACTGAATTAACAAATGTGAACTGACTACATGCAATAAAAAGCAGATACAAACCCTGCAAGCACAAACTGAACAACAGTTAAACGATTTAAAAAAACACGAGTCTGAAAAGTGTGAATCGTCTCTCACCAAACTTCTACTAACACGAAATAAACACAAAATTAGCAGAAGGGGCCCAAAGGGTGGCGCCTTCGCAATTGAACTTCCGTTTTATAGTCTCGTCGGACCTGGTGTATGTCACCACATTCTAGACGGTCGGACGGTGTGATCGTGTGTAGGCAAGTCAGTTTCAGCGGAACTTTGTCAGAACTCCGTCGAAAAGTCCTTCAGAGTTCAGTCCCACAAGAAGTCTGCTCGTGTATACGCGGCATGAGAGTGCGCTCTTGTAGGATGTCCATTTATCCAAGTTTAGATGTTGTTTTTAAGCTTGTTGATAATAAAATGAATGCAAGTTTTTAACCACTTGCTGACCAAGCTTTAGCTGAATGAGGGCTACAGCATGGACAGCTAATTCTGACGGCCTCCCTTGATCTTATCCGCCCTGCATTTGCTGCAGGGCGAGGGTGGTACGCTCTGTGATCACAGTGTATGGAGGACACTGCTGATCACAGATTGAGGTAAAGAGTCAGTCAGCGAATCTTTACCACGTGATCACCTGTGTCCAATCACAGCTGATCACGGATATAAATAGAAGCCGTTTATCAGCACTCCTTTCTTCATGCTGACAGCATGAGGAAAGCAGAAAAGAGCCGATAACAGGCTTCTCTAATAGGGACATGTACACTGATAATCAGGCACTGATTATCAGTGTCCTGATTATGAGTGCAGTCCCAACAGTGCCCCCCAGTACTGCCAATCTGGGCCCATCAGTGCTGCCAATCTGTGCCCAGCAGTGCTGTCAATAAGTGCCCAGCAGTGCTTCCACATGAGTGTCACCTATCAGTGCTGCCTACCAGTGCCCATTAGGGCCACCTATCAGTGCAGAATCATCAGTGCCCACTAGTGCCTCCTCATTAGTGCACATCAGTGTAGCCTATCAGTGCCCGTCAATGCTCATCAGTGCCGCCTCATCAATGCAGCCTCATTAGTGCATATCAGTGAAGGAGAAAAATTACCTGTTTGCAAAATTTTATGGCAAACTATTAAATGTTCTTTTGTTTGTTTAGCAAACAATTAAAACCTGGTTGTGATTAAATACCACCAAAAGAAAGCTCTATTTGTTTGAAAAAAAGTATACAAATTTTGTTTGGGTACAGTGTTGACTGGGCGCATAATTGTCATTCAAAGGGCGACATAACTGAAAGCTGAAAATTGGCATGGATAAGAAGGTGGTAAAAGTGTCCAGTAGGAAAGTGGTTAAAGGACTTTTTTGGACTTCATATCTCATGCTTTTGGGAGGATTTTTCTTTTCTTGTTCTCTTGTTTTGTTTGTGTGGTGTTTTTTGGACATTATATTGTATATTTTCTTGCTGTGTCATCCCAGTGTATGACTAATGTTCACTTGTTACCTGTTTTTCTTTACAGCCAATGATACATTTATTTCCCTCCTATGCATGGCATCTTTATCTCCATGACTAAGCTCCATGGGTGGAGTGAAATGCTTGGGGGTGTGGCCTGGTTGGACCCCGAGCTGAGGCTGTCATACACCTTCTTATGGGGTTTACAAAGCGGTCTGACTTTCAAGACTTTTCCCTTTACCATAAAAGGTGACAAGGAAGCTAGAGAGCAGGAGGTATTGGAAGGAATGAAGAGAATGATTTTGAGACTAGGTTAGTGATGTAGCTGGGGGCCTTGTAAGTAGTTCTTAGTATTTTTAGTTTAATTTGTTGGGTGAGAAGAAGCCACCGAACCTTATGGGTATTGTTTGTTACATTTGCCTGGATTGTAAAACATTTACAAAGCATCTTTTTTTTTATAAATAACCTAAGTGTGCTGCTTACTTTCTGGTTCTGCAATAACCAAAAGTTGCCTGCAACTTAAAGCACAACTTGCAGTAAAAGACACTTTATATATTTGTACCACCTCCCTCTTTGTAAATAGCAGCATGAAGGTAAAAAAACAAAAAACAAAAACATCTGTAAGGAGTCCCAAGGACTCATGAGATTACACCCCAGCACAGTGCAATGTCTCCTCATGAGATTTTGGGTACTCGCCATTTTTGCAGGATCTTATGGGATGGCAATGTCACCCTCACTGAGGTGTCATAGGGGGATTCAGGGTAAAGGGTAAAGTAATTATATTTAATAACTTTTCACCATACAGTTTTTTTTTATTCATTCTGCTGTCTACAATGGAGGGAAACTCATTTATTAAATGGATTTTGATTTTGCTTTTTAGTGTGATACCAGTATTACAGATATCCTTTCAGTCACCTTTATATAACTCTTTCAGCTGTCTTACGCTGAACTAAAATTTAATTTGGTCAAACATGCCTATGGATAAGCCTTCTATCACCACAATTTAACAAACTGAGAAGCGGTTTCCCCCTGCCCTCTCTCCCATGCAGACAGGAAAAGTGTAAAAATCTGAAATTACATTTAAAACAATTCTAAAAATCACATGCAGTGTTACAAAAAACACACACACACATATAAAGTGCTTTAAATCAGTAACATAAAGTCCATAAGTGTCAACATACCATGCTTCAAAACTTCTGACTTGTGTTTAGAGAATAATTCTCCAGGTGCTCCCCCATTATCACATCAAACTGCTTACCAAGACTTAGGGACCACATAGATCAAGAGGTCTTACAGTGCTTCAATATGTGAACCAAAGAGCTGCCAGGAATTAAACACTCTCATCACAAACAGAATTTCTCTAGTTAACAACTCAGCCATGTTGCAGAAAAAAAAATAGGTTACATTCATGACAGCTGTGATCACTAGTGTTCTGTGATTTGCCAAAGCTAATCACACGGTACAAGGTGCTTTGATTGGCCCAGGTATCATGTGATAGCTGTGGTCAAATCACAGCATAGGAAACACAGCTGGTATGAATAAATTCAGCTTTGTTGACATTGTGATCACAGAGCTCTGAAGACCTGTATCCGCCAATTGTGGGAGCGGCGTGCAGTGCACCCCTAACCTGAAGCAAGCCAGTTGATGTACATGAACATGATCCAGCCTACCTGTGCCGCCCACCTGCAGTTAAAGTACTGTGGCCTGTTGGCAAGTGGTTAAATACATCTTGTGGTAACCGTCCTAAGCAAACACCTTCTGAGTATCAACTGTATCATATATACCTCAATTTTAAAATATTAAATACAGTAATTTATGCAATTCATATATGCTAAATATAGTTAAAACTAAGCAATGTTTCACCTTTATTAAAACAAATAGATAAAAATGTTATAAAACAGTTACGATTATTTTTGATAATAAAACAACTACTAAAAGTTTACAATATTGTTTCCGTAGCTATTATTAATAAACAATTGATGTCCCAATCTATAGTCAATCCCAAAAGACCTATAGGTTTTAATTTAAAAAATCTATTATTTTTCCTTTTTGTTCGGATATCAAAAATCCATTTTGTTTCTCTTACTGCTCTTTGCTGTTCCTGGCTGCTCTTTGGCTCACATATTGAAGTGATGTGAGATCTTTTGACCTGCGGGGTCCATTAGTCTTGGTAAGCAGTTTGATGTGATGGTGGAGGAGCACCTTGAGGATTATTTTCTAAACACAAGTCAACATTTTTGAAGCCAAGTGTGTTGACACTTATGGGCTTTATGTTACTGATTTAAAGTACTTTATATGTTTTTTCTGTAACACTGCATGTGATTTTTTTTTCTTTCTTTACTTTAATTTCTGATTGTTATTCACACATGATTTGTCATAATTAAAGTTTAGAAAGTTTAGAAAGGTAAAGAGATAGCACACCACATTTATTTGATTAATATGTTTTGCATTGCTGGTGTTCACATTCACGTTATTAAGGCAAGCATGGAAAGATACAGTACCTACTGCAATATTGTTTTTACAAAAATCATTTAGTGCTTTTTCACTCAGTAAGGCAGTTGATAGAGTAATATAGTTATGAAAAGTGAAGCTGTAATACTAGTATAATAGTATAAAATTGAGTCAAGTAATGGCCTTTATAACGGCTGTGGGTTAGATTGTTTTAAAAGTATGGGGGTTCAAATCTCTTGCTTGCTTTTTAGTATATTGTCCACTTTAAGAGTGTCAGGGATTTTTTTCTATGCGCTTTAGTTAACCCAGCTTAAGACTGAAATGCAAACTTTCTACGTTTTAATTTGAGCAGCCAGTGCAGGTATTATGTCAGCCTAATGTTAAAATTAAGGAGGTGTGCTGAATATGGTGGAAAAATATAATTAGAAGTTTCAAATAAAGTAATTTCAAATGTTATAAAAAGTTTTACACTTTAAGTGAATAAATATAGGAAGTGTACAGAGTTTTTACATTTGCCAGCTTTGCTTTTTTATTTAGGTAGATAAAAAATACATATGTGCATAGACAATTTTAACTTGTATTCACAGAGATAATCTTTAGATCTTTTTTGTTTCAGATGAACCTTCACCTAATTCTACTGCCGCAGTGTAAGGCTATGGTAAGTCTTATAGTCTGGATCATTTATATAAAGTCAGCATAAAAAACAAGTAGAGAAAATGTATTCCAGAGCATTTTTTGCAGCATAATTATATTTAATTGACTTGACTAATAATCTATCCATTAATAGACCTACTGTATCTAGGTGGATAGTGCTTGATTTATAGATGTACTGTTTAAAATAATGCTGAATAGGAATTATTTCATAGTTGATTAGGGTACTAACCAATTTAGTAAGTCAGCATAAATTATTACTATTAATGATTAGGGAAAATGCCACACATAATAGCTATTTAGAAAAACACTCTGAATCTATTTAATGAAAAGCTCAATATTGTCTTTTTACTCTTTGTTTCATAAAAGAAAAGTTTTGCTTTAGAATAGTTAACGACTTCTTGATTTTTAATCCTAAAGATTAGTGATGAGTGAACTGAAAGAGTTGATTCGCAGCTAATTAATATTCACCCAACATTTTAACCAGATCTATGATCTGCCAACTACTGTATATTTGCTCTCTAATGGTTTTTATTGAAGCCAATTTCTTGGCATTATGCTTTCCTCCTACACATAGACTGTTTACATCACCACATCCTCTCACGAATTACTGCGTAAGTTTTAAAAATAAATCCTAATCAAAAAACCCTTTTTATTTAGCACCTACATCTGTGGTCATGTAACCAGCTTGGTCTCAAGTCTTTTTTACTTTATTACTGCAGAGTGAGAGAGTCTTTCCTTGGGTGCCCACCTCACTGTGTTGGCGACTTTGAATCTTCATATTGGCTGTTCAGCGGTGAAGTCTACTCAGGATCCAGTTTGTATGGCATGATGATGGCATGGTTTACCTAAATCTGCAGTCATGTGATGTGCTTAGTTGTTAGTCTTCTCTCTTACTTTCTGCAGAGTACAGTTGTCTTTCTCTGGGTGCTCATCATGCTGCCTAGGTGGCATTGAATCTTCCTATTGGCTGTCCAGTAGTGTCATCCTCTCAGACTTCAGAAGATTGCATAGAAAGTGGGCAAGATAATGTCATGATGAGAAGACCAGTAAGGCATATACTGCAGTGATAATGAACTGGTTTCCACACCCAGCAAAGGCACTAGCAAGGGACATGCGATGGTGGACTTTTATGAGAATAAAAAGGTTAAGGTAACAAAAATGCTAAAGTGGTAGTAGCAGGAGGCTAGAAAAAGAAAGGTGGGCCTTGATATTTTCCCAAAAGTGGGCTTTAAAATTATAATGTTTTCCAACCTAATATTAGCAAGCCCAGCAAATGACTGTATTCATATTTTCTGAATGACGTACATTAGCAGAGCATTTTAATTGTCTTGGTATCTCTCACTCTAGTTACTACAACATACATAGAATCCGTTCGTTAGTTCTTTGGCTGGAAAAAACAAGGTAAAGACATGGGATCAGGGTCCATAATATGTATTCCTAGAGGCTTTTTTTCACTAAAAATGCAGTGTATGGGGTGGAGGCACTAAACAATGGGGTTTATGGCATGAGATGGAAAGGACAATAAAGGAAAACGAAGCTCTTTGAAATACTGTTAAATCCAGTACTAATAAATTCAAGAATAAAGCTACGGAACAGCAGGAAGTGTTTTATATTTTTTATTCATGCATTGTGTTAAATAGGTAATGGGCCAAAAGTATTAGTACTGCCTTGTATCGTGTTATCCATCAATTAATGTCAAAGTTTATATTCAATTATAACATGTCTAAGCCCTTGTACACACGGTCGGAGAATCTGTCGGAATGAGTCTTATCGGACTGTGTCGTGGTATGCATCGGACTGATTCCGTCCGAATCTCCGTCCAACCCAATTTTCCAACATGTTGGAAATATTTCCCGACCAACTGGGCCGGACGGACCTAATCTGATCATGTGTAGAGCATTTTCATCGGACCAAGTGCCACGCATGCTCAGATCAAATTCCTACATCAAAGCTATTGGCTACTAGCCTGAATGTAGTCCCATCGTAACGAAATTACGTCATCACGTTCTGAAAGATCGGATTTTTTGCCAACTTGGCCCGACCGTGTGTATGCAACAGTTTCGGACACAATCCGTCGGACTAAGGCATATACTGCAGTGATAATGAACTGGTTTCCACACCCAGCAAAGGCACTAGCAAGGGACATGCGATGGTGGACTTTTATGAGAATAAAAAGGTTAAGGTAACAAAAATGCTAAAGTGGTAGTAGCAGGAGGCTAGAAAAAGAAAGGTGGGCCTTGATATTTTCCCAAAAGTGGGCTTTAAAATTATAATGTTTTCCAACCTAATATTAGCAAGCCCAGCAAATGACTGTATTCATATTTTCTGAATGACGTACATTAGCAGAGCATTTTAATTGTCTTGGTATCTCTCACTCTAGTTACTACAACATACATAGAATCCGTTCGTTAGTTCTTTGGCTGGAAAAAACAAGGTAAAGACATGGGATCAGGGTCCATAATATGTATTCCTAGAGGCTTTTTTTCACTAAAAATGCAGTGTATGGGGTGGAGGCACTAAACAATGGGGTTTATGGCATGAGATGGAAAGGACAATAAAGGAAAACGAAGCTCTTTGAAATACTGTTAAATCCAGTACTAATAAATTCAAGAATAAAGCTACGGAACAGCAGGAAGTGTTTTATATTTTTTATTCATGCATTGTGTTAAATAGGTAATGGGCCAAAAGTATTAGTACTGCCTTGTATCGTGTTATCCATCAATTAATGTCAAAGTTTATATTCAATTATAACATGTCTAAGCCCTTGTACACACGGTCGGAGAATCTGTCGGAATGAGTCTTATCGGACTGTGTCGTGGTATGCATCGGACTGATTCCGTCCGAATCTCCGTCCAACCCAATTTTCCAACATGTTGGAAATATTTCCCGACCAACTGGGCCGGACGGACCTAATCTGATCATGTGTAGAGCATTTTCATCGGACCAAGTGCCACGCATGCTCAGATCAAATTCCTACATCAAAGCTATTGGCTACTAGCCTGAATGTAGTCCCATCGTAACGAAATTACGTCATCACGTTCTGAAAGATCGGATTTTTTGCCAACTTGGCCCGACCGTGTGTATGCAACAGTTTCGGACACAATCCGTCGGACTAAATCCGACGGGAAAAATCCGACGGATTTGGTTGGCAAAATCTCCGATCATGTGTACGTGGGCTTAGAAAGATACTTAACAGGATTCTGAAAGCTTGCATCTTTATTAACTTAGGTTACCAAAAAAGGGAATTAAATACAATTCTCACCTTTCCCAATAAAAAGGATCTAAATGATCACTGAATCTGAACCCTGCAAACACGTTCATAAGAATAGATTGAGCAAATTGCCAATGCAGTGGATTTGTATTTAATTGCTCATCTATAAGTAGCAACAAAACAATTACTGCCCTTTTAACACATTTGACATCACTGACAGTTGTATAGATTTTAGTCAAAATGTCAGGCAAATATAATTTTCGGGGTATGTGTAATGTGTAAATATACTGTATACTGTATACAATGTGATGTATCAACAGAATAAAAAAAGTTTGCTGCTATATATAAATTTCACTCATTTGCCCCACTAAAATTGCCTAGGGTAATTAGTGCCAAGGTCTGCACAAGTACTTACATTTTTTGAAATCCCCCTCACATTATAAGCCCAAAAACTGAAAATGATAATGATGATGTGCACAGAGTTGAAAAGTTGTGTCAAGAATTTGAAATACAAGGCAACAGCACAGTAGAGTAACATGTCCCCATTTAACTAACCCACCCCCCCCCCCCTTACTGCAGGTATGCTTGACTTTTAAATCAATTTAAACTTTCAATGTTGGTTTTGCAGATAGAACGGAAGGGTTAAAGCCTCTGTCATGGTATACTGTTGCTGTATATTGTAAGAGATTGGGAATTCATGTATGCAGACTAATAAAGATACTTTGCATTCATGCTAAAGTCTATTTCACATTAGCAAGTTATTACAAAAAATGTAATTTGGTTATAGTGGTCTTTTAAAGCATCTATCTCCTTAGGAGATAGCTTAGAAAATGTACAGAAATGGGTTGACACCTGAGAATTCACATTGCATATTCTTGTTCCAGGCATCTGAATGCAGCTTTATTGACCCCCAATAAAGAAAAATTGTACTTTATGTAAGCAGTAGATATGTATTATTTTATAAGTGGTTGAAGGTTGATGAGTGTATATTGTTATCATAAGTACTACTACATAATATAAAATATGCTTTACTTTCAAGATGTATTAATGTAAAGCACTTGTTTCTCTATATTTCTTTTAGCCAAGTTGCCTAATGGTCATGAATAGGAGTAGAAAAAAAAAGGAAGTGCAAACACAAGTTAATCGAGTACATGAAGCAATATGGGCTTGTGACATCATCTTAAATATTCTACTACATGAGAGAAGGTCCCAAGAGAAACTAAAGCTTTCCCCTCTGGGAAGAGGTTAATGGATGCTTACAATCTGTTTTGCTTTGTATAAATTCTACAACCAATAATGCATTCAGATGAATAAATTCTTCAAGCCGTTAAGCTCCTAGCTCCAAATTTGGATTCACAACCATGGTAAAGATTTATGAGATACTTATAAAGAATATGTTGATTCTGCAAGACTTGGGTGAAAATTATTCAAAACAGTGATTATTTTTGGAAGTTATTATACATGCACACCTGATCAGGGTGTCACCTGTGCCTAGCAGTCCGACATGATAAAACATAGTCATTTTCTGCAATTCACTTTGCTTGCACAAAAGAAATTCCCTGATAAAACTATTTTTTATCTTGCTCTATATCATCAAGAATTGTTTTCCTTCTTGCATGCATCATTTATATGATTTATATTAATCTGCATGGCAGCAGACAAGCAGTGTTTCTGCTGCATCAAACACCTTATAAGTTATGAGTTTAAATGAATATACTTTGTGCAAATGCTTGTATTAATCAGACATATTTTAACAAAGTTCTGTATCAGACAGGTTTGCCAAGAATCTGTCAAAATACCACCCATTTTTCTTCTCATATCTATGCCAAGTAAATGGACAACTCAGGAATTTTCTTTTCAAAACACTCAACTGGGCTACTATTATAATTACATGTGATTATTTATTAATATTAGTATTTGGTTATTTTTGTACATCCTTTTTGACTTAGCACTGTATAAACCAGCCATTTTTTATTTTTGAAATTTGTATGCTTATTACAATATGAAATGGAAGAACTATGCTCAATGCGATATATAGGGTGTTTTATTCTACATTTTGCTTTGGAAATTCAAATAAAGTCATGCATGAAAAATACGGAATAGAAATAATAGAAGTACATTTTGTGCACTTAAAAAATAATAGATTATTCTGTTCTCAGCTTCAGTAGCCTTTGCTGCCACAAATTGTCTGAAACACTTTTCTTTATTTTGATATACAGCAATGGGTTTCTCATACTCTATATTATATCTCACTTTATTAATTAGTTTTTAAGACCCTTCAGTAATAAAAATGTAGCCATTTAAAGCCACGTTTTGACTTATTTTCAATTGATGTATAACTTGGCAAACTCTGCTTTGAGCTTCTTCTTAAACTCGAGTATAGAGAATAAATTGACTTTTCCTAAGGTATCTTGCTTGCCCTTTTCAATAGAATTAGAGTAGATAAATATATTTTATATTACATAATATATTTACTCAAAGTAAAGTAAAGATTACATTAAATTAGTGTATTAAATGTTATTTTTGTTTTCTGAGTGCATTAATAGTTATTAGGGGAGTAGATTTTTTTTTTCCTGGGTGGAGTTCAGCCCTCTCAAATGAAAACATAGCTTATCTAACTGATATATTGCAGCCTTAGCTGTTTTGCTGTGGTTTGTCCATAGCAGCGCAGCTGAGGATGTAAGGTGTTTGTGACACACATCTTTACTGACAGTGTCAGTACTAGCAGTGGCATGACTATTTACCTCCTTGGCGGTATCCCTGAGCGTGACTCGGGTTTGATTTTTTCTGGCAGGAGCGGTAATCCCGAGTCGCGCTCGGGGTAACATTGCAGAGCGGCCAGCAGAGATCTTACCTTCTCCTGGTGCTCCAGCGATGTTCTCCGCTATCCTCCGCTGTCCTCCGCTGTCCTCCCCTGTGATCGCTGACGCGATCGCCGACGAGATCACCGGCATCTCACTTCCTGGTTCCGTTCCCTGTGAGCAGCAGCAGCGCATGGGACCGGAACTGGGCGGGAATTTCAAAAAAGTTAAATAACACAAACACATACAAAGAGGTGATACACTGTAATCTGAGAGGATTACACTGTATCATCTCTTTATCTGACTGATAACTGTACAGTGCCCCTTGCCTCCAATAAAATAGCCACTTCACTACAAAATCGCCTTTGGACCAGCTGAGTGACAGCGGCAGCGACACAGAGTTGCTCACAGAACTTAGCGATAGTGAGTCGTGGGGAGAATTGTCGTCTGACACTGACACGGATCTGGCAAGTGACAGTGGTGATGATCCTGCACCTGACCTCAGCGATGTGTGCACTTGGTGCCCTATCAACTGCGATACGAACCAGGTAGCGCCGCCAAGATTCCCCTTCACTGGATCACCTGGGATGAAGATAGATGTCGAACGTGACAACCCTCTGGCATACCTGCAATTATTCCTCACTGAGGAGGTAATTGAAAAAATTGTCAGAGAGACAAATCGTTACCAAGAACAGCAATCCGCTACGCTGCATGCCAGGTTTTCCTGAAGCAGAAAGTGGGAACCGGTGACCAAAGAGGACATCTGGCAGTTTCTGGGACTCATCATTCAGGGGGTGGTGGGGAAACCGCTCCAGAAATGGTACTGGACCACCAATAAATTACTAGCCACTAGTTTTTTGGCGCTGTGATGTCCGAATACCGTTTTTCCCTCATCATGAAGTATTTCCACTTCACAAACAATGAATAGTTTGATGAGGCCATGCATCCTGCACCCAAACTAAAAAAAATCTGGGAGGTATGCCAAATTATCGTGACCAGTTTCCAGCGGACCTACGTGCCAGAAAGGGACGTCTGTGTGGATGAAAGCTTGATGGCCTACAAGGGGCGCCTGAGCTGGATACAGTTTATTGCATCCAAAAGAGCACGGTTTGGCATAAAATCCTACATGCTCTGTGAGTCATACACCGGGTACATCTGGAATTCGGTCATTTACACGGGTAACGACACGAAGTTCAACCCCAGGTACAGTGGCTATGGGAGCCATTGCTGAACCAGGGATATTGTGTGACCATGGACAATTTCTATACGTCTCCAGAACTGTTTGAGGTTTTGCTATAAAACAAGACTGATGCGTATGGTACTGTTAGGCCTAACTGACGTGACATGCCATCTATGTTCTCCAAGAAAAAGCTAAAAACCGGAGAAATGTTTGCCTGGCCGAAGGGTAAGATGATGGCAATGCGATGGCGAGACAAGAAGGACGTGTGTCTCATGAGCCTCGCCTGATCACGGATCCGAGCAAGGGTTCAATCCAGACCCCTTACCATGTGATGAGCTGTTAGCCAATGACAGCTGATCATGTGATACAACGGAGCCGGTAATTGGCTATTATTCCTCCTTGCGCTGACAGCGCGAGGAGAAAAAAAAAGAGCCGATCACCGGCGGCCGTGATCGGGACATCAGTCCCGATCACGGCCAGCCCTGCCAGTGCCCACCTGCCCCCTGCCAGTGCCACCTCATCAATAAATAAGTGCCCCCCATCAGTGCCACCCAGCAGTGCCCATAGTGCCACCCAGAAGTGCCCACAGTGCCACCCATCAGTGCCCACAGTGCCACCTATCAGAGCCACCTATCAGTGCCACCTATCAGTGCCCATCAGTCCCATCTATCAGTGGTACCTATCAGTGCCCCTTAGTGCCACCCATCCGTGCCACCCATTCGTGCCACCCATCCGTGCCATCTTATCTGTGCCCATCTGTGCCCATCAGTGCCGCCTTATCTGTGCCCATCAGTACTACCTTATCTGTGCCTATCGGTGCCACCTTATCTGTGCCTATTGGTGCCACCTTAACTATGCCTATCAGTGCCCACCAGTGCAGCCTATCAGTGCCCACCAGTGCAGCCTATCAGTGCCGCCTCATCAGCGCACTTCAATGAAGGAGAAAAATGACCTGTTTGCAAAATTTTATAACAAACTATTAAACATGATTTTTTTTTTTGCATCTTTTTTTGTTTGTTTAGCAAAAAATAAAACTCCCAGCTGTAATTAAATACCACTAAAAGAAAGCTCTACTTGTAGTAAAAAAATGATAAAAATTTCATTTGGGTACAGTGTTGTATGCCCGCGCAATTGTCATTCAAAGTGCATCAGCGCTGAAAGCTGAAAATTGGTCTGGGCAGGAGGGGGTTTAAGTGCCCAGTAAGCAAGTGGTTAAGTAAGTAATCACTAAGAATTGCAGGCCTATAACACATAACACCAAATTTGCATGCAAAAGAATTGTACCGCTTTTGGTACAAAATTCCTGACATAATCATACTGCCAGGAAGGTTAATCACTAATTATCCTAAAATTGAGTTCCTTCACCAAACAGAAATATATCCATTGAACACAGTCATGTGCAAAAACTCTCAGCTACAGCATACATCATGTGCTGCCTTAACCACTGTTGTTTTAACCACTTGCCGCCCGCCCTATAGGCAATTGATGGTGGCAAAGTGGTTGCATAATCCTGTTTGGACGTCATATGACGTGATCAGGATTATGAGCCGCTGTAATGTACAGGCATACCTCACTTTTAAGTACACAGTGGGGTTTATTTACTAAAGCTGAAAAGTGCAATAGCAGGCTTACTTCTGCATAGAAACCAATGAGCTTCTAACCCCAGCTTGTTCAATTAAGCTTCGGTAATAAAACCTGGAAGCTCATTGGTTTATATGCAGAAGTGAGCCTGATTTTGCCCGTTCCAGCTTTAGTAAATAAACCCCATTGTGTACTTAAAAGTGGGGTATGCCTGTATTGTCGGGTCTCGGCAATATAGATACAGATAATTGAAAAAAGGGGACTGGGATCCCCCCACTCATTACCAGGCCCTTTGGGAACCCGAATCAAAATTAAAAAAAAAATTTGCATGGAGGTCCCCCTAAAATCCATACCAGGCCCTTCGGGTCTGATATGGAAATTAAGGGGAACCATGTGCCAGATTAAAAAAAAATGGTGTAGAGGTCCCCCCAAAATCCATACCAGACCCTAATCCGAGCACGCAACCTGGCAGCCCGTGGGAAAAGAAGGGAGACGAGAGAGCACCTCCCCCTGAACCATACCAAGTCACATGCCCTAAACATGGGGAAGGTGCTTTGGGGTAGTTGATGGGGACAAGGGCCCCCATGGTTGTGGGGGTCTGACGCCACAGGAAAGCCATGGGGAAGCCCCCGTGCATCATAGGGGGGTGGGGTCACTCGGTTACATCACCAGGTGGCCCCACCCTCAGTTATATAAGCTGTAACAGCGAAGACGTGTCAGATGGCAGGAGCCTCCCATGGAGATGGGTCGGTTGTGGATTTTTCCTTAATTTTCGGTCCATCGGGCGGTGTGAACTTACTTTGTGGGACATTTTTAGGATGACTTGTCCCAAGCTGTCTCTTGTCTTTTTTACCATTTTGACACTAATTTGTGAAATGGTAGGGGTACATTTGTACCTCGTTACGAATTCACACAGGGGAGGCCGGGATCTGGGGTCCCCTTGTTAAAGGGGGCTTCCAGATTCCGATAAACCCCCCCACCCGCTGACCCCCACAACCACTGGGCAAAGGTTGTGGGGATGAGGCCCTTGTCCCCATCAACATGGGGACAAGGTGCTTTGGGGGGCTACCCCAAAGCTCCCTCCCCATGTTGAGGGCATGTGGCCTGGCATGGTTCAGGAGGGGGGGTGCTGTCTCATCCCCCCTCTTTTCCTGCAGCCTGCCAGGTTGTGTGCTCAGATAAGGGTCTGGTATGGATTTGTGGGGACCCCTATGCCATTGTTTTTTACATTTTGGTGCAGGGTTCCGGATCCATACTAGACCCGGGTCTGGTATGGATTTTGGGGGGACCCCTATGCCATTTAAAAAAAATTGGGCTCAGGTTTCTCTTTAATTTTCATATCAGACCCAAAGGGCCTGGGATGGATTTTAGGGGGGCCCCATGCAATTTTTTTTTCATTTTGATTCGGGGTTCCCCTTAATATTCATATCAGACGCAAAGGGCCTGGTAATGGAGCGGGGATCCCATGCTTCTTTTTTCAAATATCTGTATCTATATTGATGAGACCTGTGCTGTGGTACTGTCCTAAACACGGGAAAAATGTGCTACTTTACAGGCATACTATAGACACCCCCCAGGCACAATATTTAAAGGAATATTTCATTTTTATTCTTTCACTTTAAGCATTAAAAAAATCACTGCTCCCGAAAAAATGGTCATTTAAATAAAAATTTGCATTGATACATGTCCCCTGGGGCAGGACCCAGGTCCCCAAACACTTTTTATGACAATAACTTGCAAATACGCCTTTAAAATTAGCACTTTTCAGTATTCATGTTATTGTTCCATAGACTTTAACGGTGTTCATGTGTTCTGACGAATTGTTTGACTGTTCACATGTTCTGCTGAAAACCGAACAGGAGGGTATTTGGCTCATCCCTAGTGGTCTGTGAGAACAAGAATGTCCTGATACATAGTTGGTTAGTGTTAGGAAGAATGTCCCTTACATTGGTGGTCAGTGTGAAGAGAGCTAAGCATCTCCTTCTCTTTCTTTCCTTTTTTCTAAGGGAAAAAAAGGCTTACTGAGTAGTGGAGGATTGGGTGGTGGAATGGGTGTAGCAAAGAGGAGAAATTCCAGACACACATTCCTAAGTCAATGTCCAGGGATAATAGAAACTATACGTTTGTTAATAATAATATTATCTACATATTCCACATGCACCATGCAAGGATATATTGTAGCTTTTAATACAGCAAAAGTAGTCATACTGGGGTTGATTTACTTAGGCCCCTTTCACACTGAGGCGGTTTTCAGGCACTACAGCACTAAAAATAGCGCCTGTGTAGCGCCTGAAAAAAACAGCCCCTTTCACTCCAGTGTGAAAGCCGGAGGGCTTTCACACTGGAGCGGTGCACAGGCAGGACAGTGAAAAAAGTCCTGCTAGCCGCATCTTTGGAGCGGTGAAGGAGCGGTGAATTCACCGCTCCTAAACCGTTCCTACCCATTGAAATCAATGGGACAGCGCGGCAATACCGCCGGCAAAGGGCTGCTGCAGCGGCACTTTGAGGGGCTTTTATCTCTTTTTCGGCCACTAGCGGGGGTTAAAACCACCCTGCTAGCGCCCACAGACCACCGCTAAAACAATGGTAAAGCGCCGCTAAAAATAGCGCTTTACGGCTGACGGCCGCACCGCCCCAGTGTGAAAGGGGCCTAAGCCCTTGTACACACGGTCGGAGATTCCGACAACCAAATCCGTCTGTTGTATACACACAGTCGGACAAAATTGTCGGAAAATCCGACATGATGACGTTATTGCGTTACGACGGGACTGTGTTCACGCTAGTAGCCAATAGCTTTGGTGTAGGAATTTGATCTGAGCATGCGTGGCACTTTGTCTGATCGGAATTCTCTACACATGATCGGAGTATGTCCGATCGGAGCATTTTGTCGGAAAATATTTCCGGCAAGTTGGAAAAGTTGGTCCGACGGATATTCTGACAGAAACAGTCCGATGCAGACCACACACAGTCGGAATATCCGACAAAACGATCCGCTCAGACACATTCCGACTGAATCTCTGACCGTGTGTACAAGAACTAAGAGTGCAAAATCTGGTACAGCTGCGCATGGTAGCCAATCAGCTGCTAACTTCAGCTTGTTCGATTAAGTTTTGTATGCAGAGCTGCACCAGATTTTGCACTTTCCAGTTTTAGTAAATCAATTCCACTGCATACAATATGCATATGAGTGCCAATATAGAACCAATATGTTATCCTAGTAGCTGTGTAGAAAACGAAATAGCCCTTAAATAGATAGCATTATCTACCCACGTTGTCCCATGTATTATATATTGTTCCATGTATCTATATGACATTTTTAAGAACCACCCATTTAAAGATATCTGCAAATATATCTAGTGTTCTTAATAGAGAACATTCATTAATTTTCTCATTGTCATAAGGTTATTCACATATACACATAAGATTACATACTGCTAAAAATTCTCCTGTAATAACAAATGTACCAAAAACAATATGGGACTTCACCACTCAGATAATAATCATGTATAAGAAAATTATTTTTTTCTAATTTTTAAATGCTACCACATAATAAAAAACAACAGTATTCCCTGCACATAAGTCAGATAAGATATAGCCACATATATCAATATCGCCAACCACTCCTCCATCCAGTAATGCTATTCTGAGGAGAACATGCTAATAAAGAGATAGTACAAGGATGTTACTTTTCTTGGTGCATTTCCCAGAACAAGTCTGCTTCCTAAGAATGCTCATGCTATCTATTCTTTTTGGGAGACTGCATGGGATTAAAAACAACTGTGAGCAGCTGAGCCAAGAATGAACTAATATTATATAATAATGTACATAATCTTAAACCAGCCATAGATGGATCAAAATTCTGGCAGTTCTGCAGGAACCACCTGAATATTGATCTGTCTATGGGCAGGCTAATTGTACTGAAGTTGATCCGTCAATTGACTTCAGTACAACCAGCCTTCCTTTTTTTTATCACCCGATTACTACTATAGCCGCCAACAGTGATCATTTTATTCTGCCAGTGGGGAAGACTGTGTTGATGGGGGAATCAAGCAATTTTCTTTCCTTTAACCCTTTAAAGTCCACATGTTTCAATGAGTTAGCGTGACTCAAAATGTGCTCTACCAAACAGTGAAGTGAAGCAGAACGTTAGAGGGTTAACCCATGGTGTACAGCCTGCCTTATATTGCATCACATACTGGTATAGTCCCTGTACATTCCTACAAATTGTCCCAGAGGATCCACTAATTAACAACCTAAGTGAAGTATATGAGTGGGACTTAAAGTGGAAGTAAACTCCCCTATCGTTTTCAGCCAATGAAGCTGCCATATTTGCCTTGTTTAATCTTCAACTGCTATGGTACTGCACATGTGATTCGTTATGACACCAGCCATTGGATGGTTTGATAGTTTGGCTGAGAGCACAGTCAATGTCTAGTTAGCATTCCTGGCATGCCTTTTTTTTTTTTAATGTTTAAATCGATGGGTTTACTTCCACTTTAAATAGTGAAGAAATGCCTCTCAGCTTCTCCCCGTCTGCTGCGGCATCAATTGCCACCGGTTGAGAAGCATATGAGGATAAACCCATAATAACAAGAAAGTTTTAAATCTTTACTATTTAAAGTGGTTATAAAGGCTCAAGGTTCTTACCTTCATGCATTCTATGCATGAAAGTAAAAAAAAATCTTCTGTGCAGCAGCCTCCTCCCCTTCTAATACTTACCTGTGTCCCATCTTGATCAAGCAATGTGCACAAAAGCAGCTCCTCATTGCCTGAGACAGCAGAGGGAGCCATTTGCTCCAGCTATTGTCAATCACAGCCAGTGAGCCAATAAGGAGAGAGCAGAGGCACGCTCTGTGTGTGAATGGCTCATGAGCAAGTCTGCTCAGGTGCCCCCATAGCAATCTGCTTGCTATGGGGGCACCCAGCAGGAGGGAGAGGCCAGGAGCACAGGGAACCAAAGAAGAGGAGGCTCAGGGTTGCTCTGTGCAGAACCACTGCACAGAGAAGGTACATATAAATATGTTTGTTATTTTTTTTTTTTTAAATCTGCATTTTATATCACTTTAAGCATTTATGAACAATTAAAAGAATTAATACAATTTTAAATAGTATTTTGCTGCTCTGCCGTTTAATTACACATTTGTAAGAAAGGGTAGAACTGTTTATAGGAGGGAGGTACTTTTACGTCACGTCACGAGTAAAAGGCTTTTGATATACATGTCAATGACTTTGGGTTCTGTGCTACTTTTTTGCAATAGTCTCTGAGAGAAAGAAGGCATGAGAATCAGTCATTTTATAAATCTTAATTGCCCCTTCAATACCTCTGCAATCTTGACATGTGACTGAGTAATTTTATCCATAAATATTTAGTTACTGTAACAAAATATTTTTAAATAAGCAGGAACAATTTTTTTCATTTTTAAAAGTTTTTGGTGCTTCTTCCAAACTAAGCAGCACCTCCTGCATTATCTTATCCAAGTTTTATTTACATAGATATGAAACTTCAGTTGACTTGACTTACTTGAGCCCTATCACAATCCAGTGCTGTGCATGACTTGGCTTTATCACTCTTCCCTGGGCAGCTCAATAGCAATGTTAACCATGCTGTCAATCAAATGCTGTAACGAGGAATGGGGTGGGGCCGAATCCTGCTGTATATGTCAATGGATGCAGCAGCGGGTGAGCAGCTGCCCCCATGGAAATTTGCTTCTTATTAGGGCACAAGTAAGAGAGGAGGAGCCAGGAGCGTCAGCAGAGGAGATTGGGACTGCTCTGTGCAATTCTATTGCACAGAGTAGGTAAGCATAGACATGTTTGTTATTTAAAAAAAAAATCCTTTACAACCACTTTAACCACTTCAATACAGGGCACCCCCTTCCTGCCCAGGCCAATTTTCAGCTTTCAGCACTGTAACATTTTGAATGACAATTGCACAGTCGTGTAATACTGTACCCAAATGACATTTTTATCATTTTTTTCCACACAAATAGAGCTTTTTTTGGTGGTATTTAATCACCTCTGTTTTTTTTTTTTTTGCGCTATAAACAAAAAAGAGCGACAATTTTGAGAAAAAACACAATTTTTTTTTACTTTTTGCTATACTAAATAGCACAAATTTATGCTATTTGCTATATGCTGATATGCATTCTTCTACATATTTTTGTTAAAAAGAAATCGCAATAAGCGTGTATTGATTGGTTTGCACAAAAGTTATAGCGCCTACAAAATAGGTGATAGATTTATGGCATTTTTATTATATTATTTTTTTCCCTAGTAATGATGGTGATCAGCGATTTTTATTGAGACTGTGACATTGTGGTGGACAGATTGGACACTTTTGACACTATTTTGGGACAGTGACACTTATACAGCAACCAGTGCTATAAATATGCACTGGTTACTGTATACATGTCACTGGCAGGGAAGTTAACACTAGGGGCGATCAATGGGTTAAATGTGTTACCTAGGGAGTGATTCTAACTGTGGGGGGACTGGCTGACTAGGGGAGGAGATTGATCAGTGTTCCTGTATACTAGGAACACACAATCTGTCTCCTCTCTCCTGACAGGACATGGATCTGTGTGTTTACACACACTTATCCACATTCCTGTTCTGTCACCAATGGGGATGAGCTTCGTGTTCGAGTCGAACGCATGTTCGACTCGAACATCGGTCGTTCGTGCGTTCGCCGAATTCCGAACGTTTGGGCCGTTCGCGGCAAAATTCGTGTGGCCCACAATGCATTGCGATGGCGCAATGCATTGCTGTCTCACGATTGGCCAAGCATGCACTGTGACCCCGCATGCTTGGCCAATCGCAGCGCCAGTAGCGAGGAGAGCAATGGTTGGCCACAGGCATCCTGCCTGTGGCCAATCATAGCTCAGGCTGTGTAGTGCACGCCCCACACTATATAAAGCTGCCTTTCAGGCGGCCTCGTGTAGTGTTTGTTAGCATCTGAAGCAGTGGGTGTTCTGTGTACCTTCAACACAGTTACACACCAATCGTTTTTGACTGATTTACTATTTTGCTCTTGTGTAGTGGTTACTGTCTGTGCCCTGACCGCAGTATACACCACTATATTCACCTCACCTATATAGCTAGTGATCTAGCTTTAATAATAGAGCTTGCAGTCAGTAGTGTTAGTGCGTGCTGTCTGCGTGCTCTGTACCCAGTACATACCACTATATACACCTACATAGCTGTTCTCTATTTGAGCCCGATTGTCATTTGCTGGAGTTATTGGAAGTTGTGTGTGCCTCCAGCACAGCACAGTATACATCTGTATATACCCCTTTAACTCTGCTGTTTTCTGGTTATTGTCTGCGTGCCCTGACCGCAGTATACACCGTGATATTCACCTCACCTATATAGCTAGTGGTCCATCTTTAACAATAGAGCTTGCAGTCAGTAGTGTCACTCAGGAGATAGTGCGTGCTGTGTGCCTGCTCTGTACCCAGTACATACCGCTATTATCCACCTACATAGCTGTTCTCTATTTGGGCCCGATTGGCATCTGCGGGAGTTATTGGAAGTTGTGTGTGCTTCCAGCACAGCACAGTATACATCTGTATATACCCCTTTAACTCTGCTGTTTTCTTGTTATTGTCTGCGTGCCCTGACCGCAGTATACACCGTGATATTCACCTCACCTATATAGCTAGTGGTCCATCTTTAACAATAGAGCTTGCAGTCAGTAGTGTCACTCAGGAGATAGTGCGTGCTGTGTGCCTGCTCTGTACCCAGTACATACCGCTATTATCCACCTACATAGCTGTTCTCTATTTGGGCCCGATTGGCATCTACGGGAGTTATTGGAAGTTGTGTGTGCCTCCAGCACAGCACAGTATACATCTGTATATACCCCTTTAACTCTGCTGTTCTATAAAAAAGGCATCTGCAGGAGTTAGTGGGTGTTGTGTGCCTCCAGCACAATATAAACTACCCAACTACTGTTTTACCCAACTCCCTTCAGGCCATTACCATGTCTGGAAGGCCAGCAAGGAGAGGCAGACAGGCGCGAGCCGATAAAAGAGGGCAAGCAGGCTCTGTGTCTAGAGACAACAGTGCTGGTCGTGGACGCGGTGCATTGTCATCAGCACGTGGCCATGGGACATGCTTGTCCTTCTTTTCTGCAGCTGGACATGTTGAACCGCAACATGCCAACGACTTGGTAGAGTGGATGACCAAGCCCTCTTCATCCTCCTCATCCTCTCTCACCCAGTCTCAGGGTAGTAGAAAAGCAGCTGCCAACACATCGTCGTCCCTCCTCTCAATGTCATCATCAGTGACTCCTTCCCTAGACCCACCACGTCCTCCTGAGGAGTCTCCTGAACTCTTTGAGCACAGTGTTGGGTACATGCTCCAGGAGGATGCCCAGTGTTTGGTGGGCTCTGATGATGACACTCAGCTAGAGGAAGGCAGTAGCATGAGCACAGAGAGAGGGGATGCTCAAGAAGGACAGCAATCTGGCAGTCATGTTCCACAAGCTGCAGCATACTGCCAGGTTTGCTACAGCGATGAAGAGGGAGGGGATGATGAGGGCACTGACTCCACGTGGGTGCCTGGAAGGAGGGAGGAGGAGGAGGAGGAGGAGGAGGCACATGTCCAACGAGGCAGGATGCCCTCCGGGGGCCAGCTTAGGGGCAGCACACCGACTGAATCACACCGCAGAGCTCCGCCTGCGCAGAGCGCTTCCTCTGCGCGTTATTCTAAAAGTTCTTTGGTGTGGGCCTTTTTTGAGACGAGTGCATCAGATCGCACCGCTGCTATTTGCAACATATGTCTCAAGCGTATCTCACGTGGCCAAAACATCAGCCGCTTGGGCACCACATGCTTGACCAGACATATGTTGACCTGCCATGCAGCTCGTTGGCAAGCATACCTCAAAGACCCACACCAAAGAACAAAGCGGACCTCTCCTTGCTCCTCATCAGCTGGCATCTCCAACCCCACTAGATCTTCAGTCCTCTCTGAAACCTGCTCTGAGAGGAATGAAGGTGTAGAATTAGGTGTGTCACAGCCAAGTGCTTCCGGGAACTCTGCTAGTGGTACATCCACGTCCGATTATAGCAGACAAATGTCCCTGCCCCAGCTGCTGGACCGGCGGAAGAAATTTACTCCCAGCCATCCACATGCCCAGCGGTTGAATGCTAGCTTGGCTAAATTGCTAGCACTTCAACTGCTGCCTTTTCAGTTGGTAGACTCGGCCCCCTTCCGTGAGTTTGTACAATGTGCGGTTCCTCAGTGGCAGGTCCCCAAACGCCACTTTTTCTCACGGAAGGCGATTCCGGCTCTCTACCGGCATGTGGAAGGCAATGTCCTTGCCTCGCTGGACAGGGCGGTCAGCGGTAAGGTGCATATTACCGCTGACTCATGGTCCAGCAGGCATGGACAGGGACGTTACCTGTCTTTCACGGCCCATTGGGTCACTCTCCTGGCTGCTGGGAAGGATGCAGGACAAGGTGCAGTAGTGTTGGAGGTTGTTCCGCCACCACGCCTCCAAAATGCTACTATTGGTTGTGACACACCTCTCTCCTCCACCCCCTCCTCTTCTTCTTCCTCCATGGCCTCTTCCAGTGCTCTGTCCTCAGAACCAGCGGTGCTCCGTAGGCGTTGCAGGGGCTACGCAAGTACGCAGGCAAAACGATGCCATGCCGTGCTTGCGCTGGTTTGTTTGGGGGACAGGAGCCACACTGGGGCGGATGTTTTGTCAGCTCTGCAGGGGCAGGCCGAGAGGTGGTTGACGCCACGCCAGCTTAAGCCAGGAATGGTGGTTTGCGACAATGGCACCAACCTCCTCTCCGCCCTCCGACAGGGACAACTGACCCATGTGCCCTGTGTAGCTCACGTCCTTAACCTGGTGGTGCAGCGGTTCTTGGGCAGGTACCCCGGCTTACAGGATGTCCTGAAACAGGCCAGGAGAGTCTGTGTGCATTTCCGCCGATCATTTAATGCCTGTGCTCGGCTGGCTGAGCTCCAAAAGGAGTTGAACCTGCCCAAGAACCGCCTTATATGTGACATGCCCACCAGATGGAACTCAACATTGGCCATGCTGCAGCGGCTGCACACGCAGCAGAGGGCCATCAATGAGTACCTGTGCGACTACGGCACCAGGACAGGGTCAGGGGAGCTTGGTTTTTTCTCACCACGACAGTGGGGCATGATCAGGGATGCATGCACTGTCCTGTCACCGTTTGAGGAGGCCACAAGGATGGTGAGCAGTGACAGTGCATGCATCAGTGACACTATACCTCTTGTCCACCTCTTGGAGCATACGCTGCGTGGAATAATGGACAGGGCACTTGAGGCAGAACAGAGGCAGGAAGAGGAGGACTTCCTTGCCTCTCAAGGCCCCCTTTATCCAGACAGTGTTCCTGCTGTGCCACCCATCACACAGGAAGAGGGTGAGGAGGAGGAAGAGGAGGAGGAGGATGATTGTGTCAGCATGGAGGTGGAGGCTGGCACTCAGCATCAGCAGCAGCAGTCTTATAGGGATGATTTACAGTCCCAAGAAACACGTGGACTTGTACGTGGCTGGGAGGAGGTAGCTGCGGATCATGTTGTCCTTAGTGACCCAGAGGACTCCGGACCGAATGCCTCAGCTAACCTACGCTGCATGGCCTCCCTGATCCTGCAAAGCCTGCGGAAGGATCCTCGTATTCTTCGGATCAAGGAGAGGGACCATTACTGGCTGGCCACTCTCCTTGATCCACGGTACAAGGGTAAGGTTGCCGACCTTATCTTGCCATCGCAGAGGGAGCAGAGGATGAGACATCTCCGGGAGGCCTTGCAGAAAGCTCTGTGCAACGCGTTCCCAGAGACTGGGAGGTCACAAACTCCTGGTCCTGGACAACGTGTTGCTGAGGCATCAGTCAGAAGGAGCGGTGGAGAAGGTGGCTGTCTGACTGATGCTTTCAGACAATTTTTTAGTCCGCAGCCCCAAGGTATGATTGGTTCCAGCACCCATCGCCAGCGTCTAATTTACATGGTGCAGGAATACCTAGGGGCAAGGTCAGACTTGGACACCTTTCCCACTGAAAATCCTCTGGCTTACTGGGTCTTGAGGATGGATCACTGGCCAGAGCTTGCACAGTATGCAATTGAGCTACTGGCCTGTCCTGCATCCAGCGTTCTTTCGGAACGCACCTTCAGTGCTGCTGGTGGCTTCGTTACCGATCACAGGGTGCACCTGTCCACCGAATCAGTTGATCGACTGACCTTCATCAAGATGAATCAGTCTTGGATCACCCACAGCTACCAAGCACCTGAAGCTGATGTAACCGAATAATTTTCTTTGAAATACCACATCCCTTCAAGACTGCCTATGCTGATGCTGAGTGACTGTCCTGTTATGTTGATTGTCTATCCTCTTCCTCCTCCGCTGATATGTTGGAAGAACATTTTTGGTTCTGGGTGATGCCAGCAGCCCAATTTTTCTGCCCCTGTTTAACAGGGGCGTTTAAGTACAATTTTTGATGCAATGCTTTGCAGCAGGGCTAATTCCTGCAATAAAACTAGAGTATATGGCAGAGGTTGCAGTGTGATGGCACCAGTGCCTAAGGCCCAATTTTTCTGCCCCTGTTTAACAGGGGCGTTTAAGTACAATTTTTGATGCAATGCTTTGCAGCAGGGCTAATTCCTGCAATAAAACTAGAGTATATGGCAGAGGTTGCAGTGTGATGGCACCAGTGCCTAAGGCCCAATTTTTCTGCCCCTGTTTAACAGGGGCGTTTAAGTACAATTTTTGATGCAATGCTTTGCAGCAGGGCTAATTCCTGCAATAAAACTAGAGTATATGGCAGAGGTTGCAGTGTGATGGCACCAGTGCCTAAGGCCCAATTTTTCTGCCCCTGTTTAACAGGGGCGTTTAAGTACAATTTTTGATGCAATGCTTTGCAGCAGGGCTAATTCCTGCAATAAAACTAGAGTATATGGCAGAGGTTGCAGTGTGATGGCACCAGTGCCTAAGGCCCAATTTTTCTGCCCCTGTTTAACAGGGGCGTTTAAGTACAATTTTTGATGCAATGCTTTGCAGCAGGGCTAATTCCTGCAATAAAACTAGAGTGTATGGCAGAGGTTGCAGTGTGATGGCACCAGTGCCTAAGGCCCAATTTTTCTGCCCCTGTTTAACAGGGGCGTTTAAGTACAATTTTTGATGCAATGCTTTGCAGCAGGGCTAATTCCTGCAATAAAACTAGAGTATATGGCAGAGGTTGCAGTGTGATGGCACCAGTGCCTAAGGCCCAATTTTTCTGCCCCTGTTTAACAGGGGCGTTTAAGTACAATTTTTGATGCAATGCTTTGCAGCAGGGCTAATTCCTGCAATAAAACTAGAGTGTATGGCAGAGGTTGCAGTGTGATGGCACCAGTGCCTAAGGCCCAATTTTTCTGCCCCTGTTTAACAGGGGCGTTTAAGTACAATTTTTGATGCAATGCTTTGCAGCAGGGCTAATTCCTGCAATAAAACTAGAGTGTATGGCAGAGGTTGCAGTGTGATGGCACCAGTGCCTAAGGCCCAATTTTTCTGCCCCTGTTTAACAGGGACATGTAATTACAATTCTTGATATAATATTTCACAGGAGGGCCCCTTCCTGTGCCCACCCAGAGTAACTGTGAGGACTTATAGTGTTGTGGCACCAGCACCACAACCACCAAAGGTCAATTTTTCTACCACTGTTCAACAATGGCATGTAATTACAATTCTTGATATAATCGTTCACAGCAGGGCGCTCCAGCGCCCACCAAGAGTCACTTTGAGGGCTTACAATGTTGTTGCAAAACCAACACCTTGTTCTGCCATTTCTGCAGAGCATATAGGGCAGGCCCCTACTTTCAAACATCCAATTTACAAACATCTCCTACTTGCAAACGGAAGGAGACAACAGCAAGTGAGATGAAAAAAGATGGACGACAAAACAAATTATACAGGGGTGATAACCCTTCCCTATGTTTTCCAAAAAGCTTAAAAATATTTTTTTTGACTGGAGCTACACTTTAAAAATGTACCAGTTGAAAATTACAAACAGATTCAACTTAACACAACAAACCTACACAGTCCCTGTCTTGTTTGCACCGCCTGTATACTTCTGTTCTGAGTATATAGGGCCTGGGGGCCACACGCATTTCCTTTTTTTAATATGGGTACAGGGTTCCCCTTAATATGCGTACAAGACCCAAATAGGCTGGTAATGGGCAGGGAGGGCTACCCATGCCATTTTTCTGAATGATTTTCAACCATATTGCAGGAACCAGATATAACATTAAAACCGCAAGCAGTTTTAAATGGTGTTATTTCCGCTTAATGTCATTTTGTGCAGGGACTGTTCTAAACACGGGAAACACGTGGCACTTCACAGGCATACTACAGACACCCACCAGGCACCATATTTAAAGGAATATTTCACTTTTTTTTTTTCACTTTAATCGTCATTTAAATCAGTGCTCCCGCCAAAACGGTAGTTTTTAAAACTTTTTTTTGCAGTGACCCATGTCCCCTGAGGCAGGAGGCAGGTCGCCAAACCCTTTTTAGGACACTATCTTGCATATTAGCCGTTAAAATTAGCACTTTCCAATTCGAACGTTCGAGTCCCATAGACTTCAATGGGGTTCTAACGTTCGTACCGAACGCGGGGGTCGTTCGCAAGTTCTGGTGTGAACCGAACCGGGGGGTGTTCGGCTCATCCCTAGTCACCAACTGTTAGGGAACCAACAGCAGGAGAAGGGCTCTAGGAACCAGCATCTCTAACAGCACTTATGGCAGGGGAAGGACTTTATGACTCAGCATCTCTGGCAGGAGAAGGACTTTAGGACCCAGTATCTCTACCAGCAGGTCACATGGTCCTATATAAGGAAGTCTGCTAGTGTCTGCAATTGCTGGTTTGTCTTCAGCTCCCCCTGTTTTCCTGTGCCCTGTATTATCTGCTGATCTAATCTCCTGTGTACTGACCTGGCTTGTTTGAGCTGCTCTTTCTGATCCTCTGGCTTGACCCTTTTGTTTGCACCTGACTTCCTCCTGCCTGCTCCCAACCACACATAGCTTGTTCAAATGGTCCAGACCACACATTTCCCTAATTCCCACTGCACAGACAGCTACTGACCAGCAACCACTTAGCTCACTCACTGTCGACAATCCACAAAAGACAGGACAACGGCTGTCATATTTTCAACTTAGGGATTTCTACAAATCTGTATGCCATAGAGGCTCTGTACATAAACCCCCCACGATGCTTGAGTCTTCATGCTCTAATCTCAATTGACCAAAATGCACAATATCTATATTATACTCCATCCTGTTAAAGGATAGGTTCACTTTCTGAACATGTTGTTATACTAGTATTTAGGGTGTAACATGTAACCTGTTAAGTAGCCCATAATTCACCTGCCATCCATACCCCTCCTTCTCTGTGACAGTGGACAGGGGTTCTTCCTCCACTGTCACAATTCAAAAACACTCTGCCTGCACAGCCGCGTCATTCATTCACAGGGATCTGTGAATAAATTAATTACAAATCCCATCTGCCATGCAGCAGATGGCTTGTAGTTCTCAATGAATGAGCCAAAAAGATATTAGCAGTGTCCGCAGAAGCCTGACATTGCACCCGTGATCCACTAATCATGGGCGCAATGCTTTGCAGGCTCCAGTGTAAAAAAAAAATGCTAATTTTTTTACATGCAATGTGATGCACTTTTTTATTTAATGTGAACTTAGCCTTTAACTGTGACAACTCCAAATATACTATTGTACATGGGTGAGTAGGAAAGTGTTAAAAACTAACCTGTCAGAAGAGGACATTACCAAATCTCTTAAGCCCTGTGCACACGATCGGAATTTCCGACAACAAAACCCTGAGTTTTCAAAATTCGAAACGTCAAGAACGTGGTAACATGCACTACGGGACTATAAAAAGGAAGTTCAATAGCCAGTGCACCACCCTTTGGGCACCTTGTGCTAATCTCGTGTTTATCCTGTATTAGTAGAAGTTTGGTGAGAGATGATTTGCGCTTTTCAGCCTTGTGCTTTTCAGTTTGTTTCTGCTTGTCAGTTTGTACTTGTCTGTTCGTATCTGTTCTTCAGTGCGTGTTGTCAGTTCGTTCCTGTCTTTCAGTGCATTCTTTTTAATAGTTCGCTTCTGTTTTTCAGTGTGTTCTTGTCTGCTTGTTTCTGATTTTCAGATCAATCTTTTCAGGTCCTCTCTTATTTTCAGTACATTCTGTCAGTTTGTTCTGACCAGCCGACCGTTTTCAAGCCATATTGCGGGTACGTTCTCATTGCAGAGTTCGTGCTGTGCTTGGGCTTGGTGTTGGAGTTCTTGCCTTGGCCCAAGTCCAGTCTATGAACAGGGTGAGGAGGAGTTCATGGACGAAGAATTGGTTGATCCAGCCTGACCAATTCTCGCACATGCCTTTTTGTGCGGGACATCCAGGAGTATAATCCTGATGATTTCAGGAATTATCTCCAGATGACAGACCCTGTTTTTC
This sequence comes from Lithobates pipiens, assembly GCF_037356315.1. Taxonomy (NCBI): domain Eukaryota; kingdom Metazoa; phylum Chordata; class Amphibia; order Anura; family Ranidae; genus Lithobates; species Lithobates pipiens. Next base: position 121,760,354 of record NW_027507758.1, read on the forward strand.
ACTGACTGTTGCCTTTGCTGTCCCCTTATATTATGAAGCAGAACACCTGCATGCGGCAAGACATCACTCCCAAGCAGAGGCTCGTCGCCACCTTGCATACTTGGCAATGAGGAGAAGCCTCCAGGATATTAAGTTCACGACTGGAATCTCCCCCCATGTTCTGGGAATCATTATTTCAGAGACCTGTTCTGCCATCATACAGGTCATGCAGAAGGACTATATTAATGTAAGTTTTATCCTTTAACATCACATTCTATGTATTTAATGTTTGTTAGTGTATTGTATTTATTTCATCATTCCATAATTACCATGATTGTAATACGCTGTGAATGTCCTCTTTGTCCTCATGCATGCTGGAAGCTTTTAATGCTCCTTTTTTTGTCCTTCATGCATATTTGCCTTTACTAACCTCCCCAGCATACTATCCTGGGCCCAAACACACAGCCTAGTCATTTAGCAATGTATTTTGTCAGCTCTATTGTAGTGCTTACCCTAAACACCCCCTAAAATGTGTAGACATGTTATTGTTGTCCTTAAATTCAGGCAAAGTGCAAGAGGTTTTTTTTTGGGGGGGGGGCTCCCCCCAACTGCTAAGTCTACCAATACCAATACTATATCTGCTGACTTTGCCATGCCCATACAAACTATACCTACTTCTTTTGTGGTCAGATTTATGGATAAATTCACCAAAGCATGTAGTACAAGTGCCTGCCTGAATACTTTCAAATTGTACTGTTTAACGACTTCCCGCCCGCCATATAGAAGAATGACGTTGGCAAAGTGGTTTCAATATCCTGACTGGGCCTCATATGATGTCCTCTGGACATTAAGCCTCTGTGCACCCCTGGGGGCACTCATCGCGGTGATCATTGTTGTGGTGTGTCAGTCTGACACCCTGCAACACCGCGTCTGACAGGCGCGTCTGACAGGCGTGAGTAGAGGAGAGTCAATCAGCGGCTCTCCTGACAGGGGGGTCTGTGCTTATTCTTTATCACTTACTTATTTACAAAATTTTATAACAGAATCAAAAGCAAAACTTTTATTTCTTGCAAAATCTTTTTTTGTTTAGAAAAAAATAAAAACCGCAGAGGTGATTAAATATCACCAAAAGAAAGCTCTATTTGTGGGAACAAAATTATAAAAATTTAGTTTGGGTACAGTGTAGTATGACCGCGCAATTGTCATTCAAAGTGCGACAGCACTGAAAGCTCAAAATTTTCCAGGGCAGGAAAGTGTGTAAGTGCCCGATATTGAAGTAGTTAAAGTTTTGTTCTATTATCTTGATAGGTAATTGCAGAATGTAAAAATGTTCTTCAATTTGTACAGTGTGTATTCATATTTTTGGATTATGACACTTCTTACCTGTCCAGTGGGCTGCTAATAGTGTAAGAAAGCAGGGGCTGGCCAAAGTAACACACATTATTTATGCATTCAGCTGTCAATGAAGTAGAGTCCAAAACACTGTCCCCCCACTGTCCAAAACATCTCTCCCCACCCTAAAATTTTTACAATGGGCCATCAGAGGGGGTGAGGAATCTGATAAGTGTACCTTATACTTTTGCTTTAAATACTAATTTCAATAAATGTTCTACTTATGTTGGCCAAGAATGTTTGTGTCTAATCTGCTCGCAATGTTATGTGCAAAAGTACTATTTTTTTTCTTGTTTAACTCCACAATTTCCTTCAAACCCATAGGAATGGCAGACTGTGATTTCCCAGTTTGCCCAGCAGTGGGACTTCCCCAACTGCGGTGGGGCAATCGATGGGAAATATGTCCACATTGTCCCACTCCCAACTCAGGGTCATACTATTATAAATATAAGGTATATAGGAGTATAGTGTTGTTGGCGGTGGTGTCGGTGACGTATGAATTCCTCTATGTGGAAGAATCGCCGAATGTCAGATGGTGGAGTCATCTCCCAGACGGAGTTTTACAGACGGCTCCAGAATGGCAGCCTATGCTTTCCACCTCCAGAAGACAGCGTGGTGGGACTCCCATTCGTCTTCGTCTTCATCGCGGATGAAGCATTTGCTATTAATATTGTGGGATATAAACAAAATCACATAATTCTTTCATGCTGCATTTTACACAAATATTTACAAAAATGCAGTCAACTATGTGGCCTCAGTTGCGTCTGAGGCTGACTTACTGGATACAACTCTGGGGGCTCTTGATGCTGGTCATCCTGGCTTGCCCCCCCAAAGCGCCCGTGAAGTATGGCAAAGATATCTAGAGTAATTCGCAGGTAGGGGGGCCATTTATATGCCAGATAATGTGTGTCCTGTTTTAACCACTTTCAGACCGGACCAATTTGCTGGTCAAAGACCAGACCACTTTTTGAGATTCGGCACTGCGTCGCTTTAACTGACAATTGCGCGGTCGTGCAACGTGGCTCCCAAACAAAATTGACGTCCTTTTTTTCCCACAAATAGAGCTTTCTTTTGGTGGTATTTGATCACCTCTGCGGTTTTTATTTTTTGCGCTATAAACAAAAATAGAGCGACAATTTTGAAAAAAACACATTATTTTTAACTTTTTGTTATAATAAATATCCCCCAAAAATATATAAAAAAACATTTTTTTCCTTCAGTTTAGGCCAATACGTATTCTTCTACATATTTTTGGTAAAAAAAAATCACAATAAGCAATTATTGATTGGTTTGCGCAAAAGTTATAGTGTTTACAAAATAGGGATAGTTTAATAGCATTTTTATTAATAATTTTTTATTATTTTTTTTTGCTAGTAATGGCGGCGATCAGCGATTTTTATTGTGACTGCGACATTGTGGGGGACCCATCGGACATTTTTGACACATTTTTGGGACCATTGTCATTTATACAGTAATCACTGCTATATAAATGCAGTGATTCCTGTGTAAATAACACTGGCAGTGAAGGAGTTAACCAGTGGGTGGCAGTGTAGGGGTTAAGTGTTCCTAGGGGTGTGTTACTAACTGTGGGGGGGTTGGGCTTTCATTTAGTGAACACTGATCTCTGCTCCAATCACATGGAGCAGAGATCAGCGTCACTAGTTGCTAGGCAGAATGAAGAAATGCTGTTTACAACGGCATTTCTTAATTTGGCCGCTCCGTGAGACGATCGCGGGGATGCCCAAGGCGATCGAGTCCGCGGGTCCCGCGACCGGACTCAAGGAGGTCCTGACCAGCGTGGGAGCGTGCCGCCGGCAGCGCGCTCCCGATGGCAGGGCAGCAAATTTAAAGGGACGTACATGTACGCCCATTTGCCTGCCCGTGCCATTCTGTCGACGTACATCGTCGTGCGCTGGTCGGCAAGTGGTTAAATAATGTGTCTGTTAAAAACTTAACACATATTTTACTTGATTCACTGCTTGTGTTTTTTTTTAGCTGTCTCCTAGGTTCTCCATACCTATTTATGGCCATTTTCTTCAATAGTGCAAACATAACATTTGATACATGAGGTGAGAATCTCTTCACCAGCTAACTATTATGTTGTTCTATGGGTCTGCTACACACACATCTTGTGTTTGTTGTTAATGTATGTAATACATTAATGATAAAAAATAATCAGGGGGCGTGTCTGACATCCGGTATGTGAAGACCTGTTCCTGAGAGCTCCTGACCGCGTTGAAATCCTTACCTTATCCTTTCCAGCCTGAGAGCCAGGATCGCCCCGCCAAGCAGTGGAATCATTTCAGGGACACACCGGGCACATGAGCATGGTCAACAAATACGGCCCGTGGGTAGGTGGCAAGCCTGCGGACCGTCTGGCCAGATTCGCACACGAGGCCGGCTAAGATGTCGCCCGGACGGCTGGAGGGACACACATCGCATCGGCGCTGAATGGACACCTGGGCACCGAGGGGGACTCGGACTAGCCTGACCTCACGGATCCTCTGGCTACTCCCCTGCCATCCCCTCCACCTGATGCAGAGGAAGGAGGCTCCGGTGCTCAGGTAGGAGAACCCACCCTGGCTCAAATCATGGACACTATTAAAAGCTGCCATGCGGCGCTATCCAATCAGATAGAAACTATCCGGGTGGACTTTGCTATACTGAAAGATGATGTCCAGAAAATCAGGCAGAGGGTCAGTGATGTGGACCAGCACATTAGCACAGTTGAAGATGACCTCAATCCATTAATGGTGCAGGTGAGAGACACTGCGGCAGACTACAAGTCCCAGGAGGCTAAATTGGGGGACATTGAGGACCGCCTTCGGAGAAACAACCTCCTCTTCCTGGGGTTCCCAGAAGAATCCGAGGGTAAGCAGGCAGAAGAGTTTTTGTTATCCTGGCTTAAGAAAACCTTTGGCACAGAATGCTTCTCTCACCTTTTTGCCATTCAAAGGGCTCATAGAGTCCCATTAAGAGCACAACAACCTGGCAGATATCCTAGACCCATGCTAGCACACTTTTTCTACTTCAGAGATAAAGAAGCCATCTTACGCAAGGCCCGCAACATGCCTGAGGTACTGTACAATAACAACCATATAACTATCTTCCCTGATTTCTCGGCTGCAACACAGAAGCAGAGGGCAGCCTTCCAAAGTGTGAAAATGAGGCTGAGAGAACGCATCCTTCCATACAGCATGTTGTACCCGGCGAGATTATGTGTGGTTCAGGGGGGCAAAACGCAATTCTTTACATCCTCCAAGGAAGCTAACAACTGGATCGAGTCCTTGGGCCCAGCTTGATGACCCCTGGTATACATATTGTGGACCCAGAGTCTGGCGCAGGATGTCCAGTAAACATTTCCCTGAAAACAAGCATACAAGAAGGCTCACCATGTCATGACACTTGAAGTATTACTGCAATAGGTTCAGACTGGCAGGCTGTGATTCATCCTGCAAGCAACGAGGTCTACACTATGCTCTTTTGGAAACACATACTCACCCTTGATCACCCAGTCCGGCTGGACTGGGAGTATTCCCCCCTCAGGGGTGAACATGTCTATTGGTTCGCAGTTTGGGGTACAAGCTCGTGGGATGGGGCTATGGGCAGGGTGGGGGGAGGGGAAGTTCTGACCCTCGGTTATGGATCACAGTTTACTACAGATGGTTCTTATGACTTTTCCCCTTTTTTTTATAATATGTTCATATTGTTGTGTATGATTATGCCTCCCCATTCTGGGGGGTGTTGATACTACTGATCGGCAACGTACTGTGTGGCGTGGGGGGTGGGGTGGGGTGCTCTGTCTGCTTTGGGGGGCTCCCAGATACACCCTTCATGGGTGCCACTATGCTCCTTACTTGTTGATTATAGTACTTATTTGCCATGCAATCTCTTAACTTGATATCGTGGAATGTGAGAGGCCTCAATTCCAGGATTAAACGTGCCTTAGTATTCAAATATATTCAAAAACATAACCCAAGTATAATCTTTCTCCAAGAAACACACTTGACGGGATCTAAGCTTTTGTGGACAGAGCATTCCACTCTACGTACTCCAACTATGCCAGAGGGGTTTTGTTCTTGGTTTCCAAGTCATTACTGTGCCATACCAAGACGGTTAAAACCGATCCTATGGGTAGGTTTGGGGTTTTGGTATTGGAAATAGACAACAGAATGTATACTTTTGTAGCTGTGTACATCCCCCCCATTTACTATAGAAGTGTGGGGAATAATTATGGATGCTGCCCTTCGGGTCGCAGAGGGTCCCATTATTCTTGCAGGTGATATGAATGTGGTGCTCTCGCCTGACACGGACAGATTTGGTATGACGCTTAAACATAGCTCCCCATTAGCTCAGTGTATTGGGTCATATAACCTGGTGGAGGCCTGGAGGTGGAAAAACCCACACGTCAGAGCTTATTCCTGTCAATCCACCACGTTTAATACTCTTTCCAGGATAGACTTATGTTTTGTGTCCAGTGAGTTATTGCCGAGAGTGCTGGAGGCCCATTATTGACCTCGTGCTGTCTCGGACCACTCCCCACTTTTGGTCACTTTTGACATGGAGCGGCCGAGAGGGTACATGATGTGGAGGCTGAGCCCATTGTGGCTCAAGGAGGAAAGTTTTGAGAGGTCAACGCAGATGTCTACCTGAGACTTTTGGCTTGAAAACAGAGCAGGGGCTCCTGTCGGAATCACCTGGGATGCGTTTAAGGCCACACTCAGAGGCTCCGTAGCTGGGGTTATTAAACAACTTTAATCAGATAGGCAGTGGAAGCTCCTGGATGCGGAAAGGAAAGCGACAGATGCAGAGGTGGACTACATTGAAAACCCCAATTCGAATACATATAGAATTTGGAGGGAGGGGGTGCGACACCTAGATTTAGTACTGGTGGAAAAAACCCAGAAAAAACTTCTGTACCAGGCGCAACGCATATTTGAATTTGGTAATAAGAACAGTAGATTGATGGCATACCTGGCCCACTCACAGCAGACCCCAGCTTCTATCCCACGTATATATGACAAACATGGGACCCTGTGTGCCACACAAACAGAAATAGCGAATGCGTTTGTGCAATTTTACTCTGAATTGTATTCTTCTAGGGTGGATTATGGGGAAGAGGAGGTTCGTGAGTACCTGACCCCCATCCCGCTCTTAGAACTGGGGGAGGAAGCAGTGCAGGATCTGGAACTTCCCATTAACATGGAGGAAATACTCTCTGCAATTCGTGCCCTCAGCCCGAACAAGACGCCAGGCTTGGATAGCTTCCCGGCAGAGTGGTACGACACATATGCAGACAGCCTGGCCCCTAAACTGTTGGACATGTATATAGGTGCTCGGGAACAGGGTGTGCATTGAGGGAGGCGCTTATTTTGTTAATCCTGAAACCGCACTAGGACCATGAGCTATGTGAATCGTATGGGCCCATATCATTGATTAATGTTGTTGCCAAAATATTAGCTAAAATTTTAGCCCTGTGACTTAACAAGGTGATAGCATCCGTTATCCATCCGGATCAAACGGGCTTTATACCCGGGAGATCAACGGCAATAAATCTTAAGCGTCTTTTTACCATTCTCCAATCGGAGGACCAAGATCAGGACACACAAGTAGTAGTGTCCCTAGACACACATGAGGCTTTTGATTCAATAGAATGACCCTACTTGCTTGCGGTCCTTGGGCGGTTGGGCTTTAGCCCTAGATTTGTGACATGGGTGAAACTGCTGTACACTAGGCCATTGGCGAGACTCAAAGTGAATAATATTATCACGGACTCATTTGAGATTACAAGAGGTACTCGGCAGGGGTGCCCGTTGTCGCCCCTGCTGTTTGCCCTAGCTATTGAACCATTGGCAGTGAGCTTGAGGTCAGACTCCAGAATCAAGAGATGTAAAATTAATGACAGGGAAGAAAAAACCTCCCTATATGCTGATGATATGCTCCTCTACTTAGCAGACGCAGGTGACTCATTGAGGAAAGCACTGGATCAGATCTCTAGGTTTGGTGCATACTCAGGATTCAGAGTGAACTGGACTAAATCCATGCTCCTCCCGCTCTGCCCTGGGTATGATCCTAGCTTGCCACTGGAGGTACCCTTAAAGAAGTTTCCCAGTTCCATTATTTGGGGGTTGAGGTGCAGCTACCATTGAGTAATTATACTAAAAACAATATCTCACCTCTGGTGCTGAGACTGAAAGAAAATCTACAGACATGGCGTACTCTGCCCCTCAACCTTCTGGGTAAAATAAATATATATAAGATTCTATACCTTCCTAGATTCTTATATCTGTTGTGGCACGCACCGATCTATATCCCCAAAAAAGTATTTCAGGGTATCAGTAAGATACTAATATCCTTTCTGTGGGGAGCCAAACCGGCCAGAGTGTCATTGGACACGTTGCACCTACCGATTCGCTTGGGGGGTCTGGCACTGCCAGATTTACAGTGTTATTATCTGGCCTCCCAATTGACACATGTGCACTGGCGGGGCTTCCCAACACTGGATATTGCCTCAGTGCCTACTCAGGCTGCCCAGGTCCACTGTTATGAAGCACTAATTAACGTACTATACAGAAATGGCCCTTATCCTACACACGGCGCTGATATCCTGAAGCTATCCCATAAAATATTCCATATCTGTAATGTTAAAATAAAGGGAACTAGCCTATCTGAGTCGCCCAATGCCCCCCATGGCATAACCCCCAGCTGGCGGAGATTTTTAAAATACCGGATGGGGACTGTTGGGCGAAGTATGGGATTAAGTATGCACACCAACTTTTCCAAGAGGGAACTTTCAAATCATTTACACATTTTAAAATAGAATACAAACTGCCTAATACATTTTTTTATAGATATCTGCAGCTGAGGCATGCTGTACGCGCACAATACGGTAGATGGCAGGTGATACTGATCCCTTCAAAATTAGAACAGCTAGTAGCGGATGAGGACCACACCAAGCTCATGTCTCGGTACTACTTTGCTTTAACGACATCTTCCTCTGTCAGGATGGGCAGGGTGTCCGCACAGTGGAAGTTGGACATCCCATCCATCACAGGGGAATCTTGGGATGAGGTCTTGGAGACAGTCCTACCTTCGCTGATCTTGGCCAGGGACAAGTTGATACAATTTCACTATCTCCATAGAATATACTACACCCCACTGCGGCTCCACAAAATGGGAAGAATAGACTCACCGGAATGTTATAGATGTAGAGGGGCAGTGGGAGACTTCTTCCATATGGTCTGGCAATGCCCGGAAATAGCAAAATTTTGGAGAGCGATCCTCGTATATCTAGAAGATGCTTTAGCCTTACCCAATATTTATTCTCCTGCCAGATGCCTGTTAGGTGTGTTGGAGGAGGAAAGTATATCCACATCTCAGAGAACTCTACCTAGAATTCTTTTCTGTTATGCTAAAAAAGCAATTGCTCTTAGATGGAAGGAAGTAACCCCACCGTCTCTACAATACTGGATGTAATTAGTTAATGGCTCACTGCCAATGTATAAACTCACGTACACAGCCAGAGGGAGTACTAAAGAATTTGACAAAATATGGGCAGGCTGGATCCAATGTGCTCCGTGTGATGGAATAACGGCTTAGGATGGGGAGAGGGAGAGAAGTAGACAATTATTAATAAAATGGGACTAGGTAATGATCATGATCCTGAACATGGAGGATGTTCTATTTTGTTCCAAACATGTAGTTACTGACGAATAATTTTACTGGAGCATGCTTGCACCCACGTAGAGCAATGTGATGAAAATGCTATTTAGACATTGCGAGTAAGTAACACTTGTGTGTGCATGCAATTGACAATATCAGGCAGTAAAGTCATGAACATGTTATGTACATCCTTTTCAACTCCATTAATTAATTGCTTGCGGTCCCTAAAATGGCCTGATTGGGGCAATTTTTAGAGCAGTGTGAGGGTTATTTACTAAAGGCAAATCCACTTTGCACTGCTAAGTGGATTTGGCTTTAGTAAATAACCCTGATTGTCACTGTAACTACACCAAATTTCTCCAAAAACTGGTATTGCGCATTGAAAGAAGAAGCCACACATTGTTGAATATAAAACATTTTACTCCAAGCACATTCACATTTTTTTTTTTTTTTAACAAACCAACATCTTTGGTGTATAACATTATTGTGTGAGAGTATATAGCCTTTTTGTAGCTAAACAGGCATGTTTAAAGCCAGAACATACAAAACTCTGGACCTTACAAAGTTCAACTTTGATAAAGTGAAGGCAATAGGAGACATTGGTATGTCAAAACTGTGTTGATTTTGCCTTCATCAGATGGGTGATGTCACCCCTGTAAAAGCCACATTTTGAAGATGAACACAAATTGGGACAAAAAAATTTTCCCATGCCTAAAATGTGTGTCTTTTCCCTACATCTATTTTGATAAATGTAGGGAAAAGACACACGGGGGGGTTATTTATGAAAGGTAAATCCACTTGAAATTGCACTGAAAGTGCACTTGGAAGTGCAGTCACTCTTAATCTAAGGGGTAGATCTGAAATAAGTGGGAGATCAGCTTATTTTATCCTCCAATCATGTGCAAGCTAAAATGCTGTTCTTTATTTTCCTTGCATGTCTTCTTCGAATCTAGAGTGACTTTACTTCCAAGTACACTTTCAGTACACTTTCAAGTGCACTTGCGGTGCAAAGTAGATTTTCCTTTAGTAAATAACCCCCAGTGCTATCTGCCATCATGGGATATCAATGTATGCATTTTGTGGGTGCAACCCCTTCCACGCAACTAAAGTAGATGAGAGGAAGGGATTGCACACACAAAACGTGTACATTGATATCCCATGATGGTAGATAGCACATGTTGACACACTGGGGGTTATTTACAAAAGGCAAATTCACTTTTGCACTCCAAGTGCACTGTAAGTCCACTTGGAATTGCAGTCGTTGTAAATCCGAGGGGGACATACAAGGAAAATAAAAAAAACTGTATTTTAGCTTGCACATGATTGTATGATAAAATCAGCAGAGCTTCCCCTCATTTCAGATCTACCCCTCAGATTTACAGCGACTGCACTTCCAAGTGCACTTGCTGTGCACTTGTAATATAAGTGTATTTGCTTTTCCTAAATAACTCCCACTGTGTGCATCTTCAAAATTTGACTTTCAAATTACTTTGAAATGTATATCAAAACATTTAAAATAACAAAAACATTGTTTTTTTTTTGAAGGGGTTCGATTTTGGATAAAACATTCCTTGTCTAAATCCCAATTGCACACCATTATTTCGCTGATCAGAATCTGTGCACTTGCCCTGTCGAAGTGAGTTTCTTCTTCCACAACATCCACATCACCTAAAAATAAAAAAAAACACACCATGTATCATAAATATGCAGGCATACATCTATTACCTGAAGCTGTGATCTCAGACACTGACCTGTTGTGGTCACCATTTCGCCCACTTCATGTACCTCGGAATCCATATCTTCTATATTTCCCCTTCTTCATAAGTAGTGGGGTTCCTGGTGTCCTCAGATGTCCCGATTCTTTTCTCCACTATGTGAATACAAAAAAGGTATACTTAGCACACAGATATTTGAGGCAAGAAATAGTAATATGAAACATTGCTTGGATGTAAGGTCCAACTGTCTGCTTTGGCAGAGTTCCAAGCTGAAAATATGATTTTTTCCCTTTCCAAACCTGGAATACCTACCTGTTTTGTGCAAGTTTCACACATGGAGAGACCCCTAGTATCCAACTGGATCACCTGTGTAGGACACCATAAAAATTGTGTTCTGGTGTCCCACACCAGTGCTCCTGCGTCCAAATGTGTAAACAGCTGCTGAGTGTCCTCTCCTTACACTGAATCAAGTTTGAATTTCATTCTAGTTACAAAAAAATCTAGACAACAATGTACTAAACTTATTTTCATACAAATAGGCATGAACAAATGCAGTTAACCTGCATCTGCCAAAAATGTCGTATTAGTGGTCGAAAGAACAATATTTCATACGAACAAATACTGTACCCATGAACCTCAAACTTGCCATTTTAAACGGTACAACAGTAAAGAACAGCACATGGAGCAGCACTACAGTAATAATAATAATAGGAACACATGACAAATACTTTTTAGAAGCAGTTTCCTGATCCTTCTGTACTGATCGTGCTCCCTCAATTTCAGGTCTGATCAGCGTTTCCTCAATTGCTATTTGGATCGTTGTACTTCAAAATTCCTGTGCAGATTTCACACAACTTTAGTCATGATCTTGACCTTTCTCACATTTGGGTTTCTGTACAATCCATACTTCCCATCATAGTCGGCCCTCTTCAAGATGTCCACCATCTCCACCATCTCTACAAAGGACATATTTGAGGCCTTGTATCTCATCCTCGATTGGGAACTGCCATGCTCCAGGCTTTCGCTGTCCTCCTCGCTGCTCTCTGCATGCACCTGCTCTGTCTCTGCCATGTGCTTCCCCACTGCGCTGAAAGAGAAGGGGCGGGGAATACACTAGAAAGAAGGTCAGGGGTGGTTTCACACATGCGCAGTGTATATAAAGCTTAACATGCGTGCATCGTACCTACGATCTGTGAGCAGATAACGGAGTAGCGTATGCACCGATCGAGCAAACAAAGGTACAATTTTAAATTGGGGCATCAGTGGTTAGTGGCCTATACTGCTTTTCTAGATTGAGGCCTATATTGGGATTAGGAGAGTTTAGTCTGACATTATTAGGGTTTGTCTTGTGTTGTGTCTTGTAAATAAAATGGATACATTTACAGATCCAGAATTCCTACCAAACGGTATAGACATGTACAGGGAGCTGCCATGTCTCTGGCAAGTCAAACACTGAGAATACTCCAACAAGCTAAAGAGGAAGGCAGCACTAGAGCAACTGTTGGAATTAGTAAAGCCGGTGACTCCCACGGCAGACATCCCCTGTTGGAAGGCCAAAATTGGTGGCCTGAGGAGCACATATAATAGGGAGCACAAAAAGGTCCAGGATTCCAGGAGATCAGGAGCAGCAGCAGATGACGTATATGTCCCCAGGCTGTGGTACTACGACAGACTGCGTTTTTTGTCAGACCAGAGTGTACCCAGGCCATCGCTATCTACACTTCCTTCCATACTTCCTTCCACATCAGATGAGGCTTCAGAAGTCCAACCTGGGCCTTCCACCAGGAAGAAGATGTGGAGGAGCCAGGTATAGCATTGTTCAACATATGTCTTGTCAAAAATTGAATGATGTTAACTAGATGCTATTATTGATTACTAATTTCTGATTTAACAAAGTTCTTTATATATCAATAAAGTAGTAGCCAAAAATTATTGGGACAAGAATGAAAAATGCTGGGGTCAGAATGATAGTCTTTTATATTGGTTAACATTCAATTTGCAACAGTCATGAGCTAAAAATTGTGTGATTGGTGACCAAAAAACTAAAACTATATCCCATTTTCATACACAGGAAAGTTTCAGCCAGGAGGAGGCCGTGGAAAGTGGCAGCCAGGAGGTGGCCATGTCCAGCAGCCTGACCGAATCTCAGGTTCCTCCCCTCCGTCTTCCAACAAAAAGGACCAGAAGGAGTCAGCGACTGTTTTGATTCGGCAGTCTACTGCGGTCCTCAAAACAACCCCTGGTGGCCCTGAGTCATATAGCTGTCTGACGGCCAGTAAACTGGAACAAATGGAGGAGGGCCAATGTTTCATCTGTGAGGAGGTAATACTTCAGGCCCTAAACAAGGGGATGAGGGGCCAACTCACAACTAAAAGCCACATGTGTGAGTTGGACCATATTACTTCTCTACCACCTCCAGCAACACCACCACCACCACAGCTACCCAACCCACCACAGCAGCATGGAAGTAAGCATGGAAGGAAGTGTTGAGAGTGATGGCCTGGGTTTGGTGTGGTCTGCCAAAAGACGCAGGCTGTTGTAAGGCCACAGCCTAGGGACATATGTCATCTTCTGCTGCTCCCGATCTCTCAGAGTCCTGTACCGTATTGTGATCCCTATTAAATGGACTCCTCAGGTTACTAATTTTGACAGCCAAATAATTGATGTCTGCCCTGGGGTACAAAGGCTTCAACAATTCCAACTGTTTCTCCAGTGTTTCCTTCCTCTTTATTTTGTTAGGACCCCTAATAAATTTTAAATGACAAATACTTGGCTATGTGTTTTATTTCAAACAGGCCAGTTTGTTTGTGAGTAGGCAGGTACATTTCAAAAATATAATGTCAAATTAACAAGGGACACCAACACCAACCAACCACTTTGAGGTAAGAAAAAATACAAGATAATACTGGTGTTGTGGTAACTTGACACACAAAGCGGCAAAAAATATTATGGAGATCACTATAAAAAATAAAAGCTTTTATTCTGGAGATCTGGAGAAGTTTAAAAAAAGGAGATCACTATAAAAAAAAATATAAGCTCTTGTTAAATAAACATCAAAAAACTAAGATTATTCACGAGAAATAATAAAAAATATGTTTGTCAGAACTCTGTATGAATATCAGCAGCAAAGCAACTTCATGATTCTAGCATTAAAAGAATTGAATGTGCTGCATTGAAAAATTTTAAATTTAAAATTTTGCGTGGCGAATGTGCCATCTCCATTATGAATGCTAGTTTTACAAGACCGAGTGCTTCCATCTCGTTCTTGATTCTGAGCATGCGTGGACTTTTGTGCGTCGTACTTGTGTACACATGATCAGAACCTGCTCTCAAACATTTGTGTGCGGAAATTCTGACAGCAAATGTTCGATGGAGCATACACATGGTTGGACTTTACGACAACAAGCTCACATCGAACATTTCCCATCAAAAATTCTGATCATGTGTACGGGGCATACGTCTGACTCCCAAGATGTGTATAGTGAACCTGTTCCAAGAGAGAAATTATAAAAAAGTATAAAAAAATATAAAAATTGTCAAGAATACATACCCATATGATCTATTCAAGCAGTCACTTTATCTCAACATGTTTCGCCAATACACTGGCTTCTTCAGGAGATTTTTTAGCCCTGACTACAGAGCCACTAACATTATGAAACAAAACAATTACTATTAAGGTACACAATAGAAAATAATTTCTATGCTCATACATATGCAAATATAATTCAAATAAATTATAACAAGATTAATAAAATTAATCTGCTGGAGAGAACAAGTTAGATGTGTAATTTATGTTCCAAAAAGGGGTCATTTGGGGGGGTATTTGTACTTTCCTGACTTGTTCGGGTCACAAGAAGCGAGATAGGCCACCAGTACATCAGATGTGATCAATTTTGTGCGATTCGCACCACAGCTTGTAGACTCTCTAACTTTCACAAAGACCAAATAATATCCACTAATTTGGGTTACAAATTAGACAAAGACAAAGAACAAAGAAATATGCGTTTTTTTTTCAAAATTTTCGGTCTTTTTTCATTTATAGCGCAAAAAAAAAAAAACCCAGAGGTGATCAAATACCACCAAAAGAAAGCTCTATTTGTGGAAAAAAAAGGACAAAAAATTCATTTGGGTACAGTGTTGCATGACTGAGTAATTGTCATTCAAAGTGTGAGAGCACCGAAAGCTGAAAATTGGTCTGGGCAGAAGGGTGTTTAAGTGCCCAGTAAGCAAGTGGTTAAAGACAGTTTGCTCATTTCTCCTTTTTTTGCTTTTTTTTGGTGTGTAAACTTACCACAACAACATTATTCTATTTTTGATATTTTGTTTTTCTTTTTTAATCTACAGGAGGTTGTTTATTGTTGGTACCCCTTGTTATTCATTTCACTTTGTTTTTTGGAAATGTACCTGCCTGCTCACAATTTCTTCCAAAAAAAATACCTTTATTTCAGTGTCAGTAACAGATAAAGAGGGAGGCAGCAATGTTGAAACTGGGGAGATTAGCAAAGCCTTTGGCCCCCAGGGCACACATCAACTATTTAAACGCAAAAATTGGTGGCCTGAAGAATACATGTCTGAGGGAGAGAAGTCTGGTCCTGAAGTCCATGAAACCCGGAACAGCAGTAGATGACATCTATGTTCCCAGGCTGTGGTACTACAACAGGAGAATAACCTCCTCACACAAGATCTGTTGCCCCTGCTCCATTTTATCAAGCTTGCACGCAACCAAGGTGGCAAAGGACTCTTGGTAGGTGGGTTTTGCTTGGAGTGCCGCAGAAGCCTCACAAATCAGCCTCAGGGCCGACTCCTCAACATTCCCCCCCCTTTCTTGCCCTTTTGCGTGGAAGGCGGAGGGGAGGGACCTGGAATTCATTGAGGCTCCTTTGGCTGCCCACCGCCTGGCTGCCGCTTACCCCCGCCTCCTCCTGGCTGCCACTTTCCACAGCCACATCATTCTTTTTGACTCCACAAATATGTACAACAATACTATACCTGGCTCAAGCTGGGCTCCCCCAGTTCTTCCTGAGTGGAAGGCCCATGTTGGGCGTCAGAAGACACATCGGGTGTAGAATGGAGCATAGAAGAACGCGTGGAAGGAAGAGTAGAGATGGATTCTCTGACCTCAGCCTGGTCTGCCAGAAAATGCATCCTGTCATAATACCACAGGGTGGGGACATAAACGTCATCTGCTGAAGCTCCAGATTGCATGGACTTCAGCACCTTGCTCCTCTCCCTCATATATGTACTCCTGAGGCTACCAATTTTCTTTTTTAAATAGTTGACGTCTGCCTTGGGGACCACCGGCTTCACAAACTCAACCAGTTGCAACATTGCTGCCTGCCTCTTTTGTCTGTTACTATATAGTGGGTGTGTTGCTTGCACAGGAAGGGCGTGTCTCTGTATGTATCGATGAACAGAGGGAGGAAGCTATGGTCGTTGAAGCCATCCATAATGTCTGCAAGACACAACAGAAGACAAACCCTAATGTCAGTCTAAACTCCACTAATGCAGGCCTCAATCTAGAAGCAGTGTAGTTCAAAATGTTACCTTCGTTTGCACGTTCGTCGCGCCAGCTTCTCCCTCTGTTCACCGATCGTATGGACGACACACGTGTTGTGTTTTATATACAGTGCACATGCGTGAAACTCCGCCCGCCCCTGACGTTCTTTCTAGACTATTCACCGCCCCTTCGCTTCCGGTGCAGTGGGGAGAGCACACGGCGGAGAGAACGCAGGTGCACACTAATAATAGTTCCACTAATGAGGAGGAGGGTGAGGAAAGGCCAGAGCCTGAAACGTTCCAATCCAGGAAGAGAAGATTTAAAAACTCAAATATGTCTTTTGGAGAGATGTTGGAGATGGTGGACATATTTAACAGGACTGACTATGATGGGAAGTATGGACCTTACCCAAACTCAAATATCAGAAAGGCCAAGATCATGAATAAAGGTGTGAAGAGTCTTCATAAGAATTTTGGGGTACGGCGATCCAAGGATCAACTGAGAAAACGCTGGTCAGACCTGAAACTGAGGGAGCACGAGCATTACATAAGGATCAAGCGTGTTCTTGAAAAAAGTAAGTAGTTGTTGTGTGTTCATATGATTATTATTGCTTGCATCCTGCTCCATGTGCTTTGATTTCATGTTGTGCAGTTTAAAATGGCCACTTTCAAGTTCATGGTTTCATTCGTTCGTAGGAAACATCGTTCTGCAGGTAAGTATTCGAGCTGAACACAGTGTCCCCAATAATGTTATGACCTTGAAGCTCGGCCAAAATAAACAATTGTACAACACTTCCAAACAATGTTTCATATTGTTAATTCTGCCCTCTGTGTGCTAATTCTTTCTTTTTTTGCATTCTCATAGGGGAGAGAAGACTCGGCAAGTATGAGGACACCAGGGACCACACCCCTCCCAAAGAAGGGCAACTTCCAAAAACAGAAACAGAGGAGCAGGAGGAGGAGGAGGAAGGAGAGATTGTGGAGGTTGGGCAAATTGTCACCACAACAGGTGAGTGTCGGAGAACACAACTTCCGGTAAGCTCATCAATGTATGTCACCATATTTGTATTACATGGTGTGTTTTTTTGCTTTGTTTTGTAGGTGATGTGGAAGAAGATTCCCGTTTTACCAGTGAAAGTGCCCAGATCCTGATTGGGGAGATAATGGGGTGCAATCGGGATTTGGAAAATATAAAGCAAAACATCAATGATGTTAAAAATAAAATGAAGAACATCATTGATGTTTTGGGGAGAGTGTGAAACACACAAAACTAGATAGGGTTTTATTTTTGATATTTGAAACAAAAACTTTTGTATTTCTCGAAATTACAAGTTTGGAAGATGCACAGAGTGTGTCAACATACGCTATCTCCCATCATGGGGGATCAATGTATGTGTTTTGTGTAAAGTGTCTGAGATGAAGGGGTTGCAGCCCCAAAGCATGTACATTGATCCCCCATGATGGGAGATAGCACATGTTGACACACTGTGTGCATCTTCCAAATTTGTATTTTTCAGGGGTCACACCCCATGTGATGAAGGCAATATCAGCCCAGTTTGTACATACTCATGTCTGATATTGTCTTCACTTTTCAAAGTTGAACTTTGTAAGTTCCTGTGTTCTGTATTTTACGGTTTGATACATGCCTGTTTACACAAAAACACCAAGTAAACCAAATTTTGATTAAACTCTGTTTTTGATACACACAATTTCTTGGTTTGTTGTAAAAACCTTTTCGAAACGCACATGTGAATGTGCTTGTATTAAAAAGTTTAATTATCAACAATGTGTGGCTTGCTTTTTCATTGCACCAAAAATGTATTTGGAGTAAAATTTTGGTTTGTGCTGAGAAGGAGTGTGATTTAATAAAGGCAACTCCACTTTGCACTCCAAGTGCAGTTTCAGGTGTACATTTGCAGTGCACTTGTAGTGCATAGTGGATGTGCCTTTAGTAAAAAAACACCCACAGTGAGGTGTAAATTTGGACAATCATGCCATTTTCCTGCGTGTGACCCATGTTGTGGGTCTGTGTAGCAGACCCACAACATAATAACATTATCTGAAGAAGAGACTGTCCCCTCATCTTGCTCTGAACTTGAGTTTGCACAGTTGTTGAAAAAGGCACAACTTGAAAAAAACTAAATATACCTAGGAGACACCTAAAACCAAGCCAAGCAGTAAATGAAGGAGTTTCAGATAAAAATGTATTCTTAAAATGCCGCTTAGACATTGTCTGGCATATCAATGGCCCCCCTACCCACAAAGTAGTCCATGTATTGTGTTCTAACCTCACAGGCGCGTTGGGGGGGCAAGCCAGGATGAGCAGGTTCAAGGCCCGTGAGGTTATCTTCATTTTCCAGCAAGTCTGCTTCTTGTTGGCCAACTGAGACCGCATAGTTCACAGAAACTTTTATCATAAAATTGTGCAGAACACAGCACGCCAGCACTATGTGGTTCAGTTTGTATTCCGCCATGTGAATAGGCGTAAGAAAAAGGCAGAACCAGCTGGCCAGTATACCAAAAGTGTTCTCCACCACTCTTCGGGCTCTGGACAGGCGGAAATGAAAAATTCTCTGCTCTGGGGTGAGGGTCCTCATGGGGAAAGGCCGCATCAGATGGTTTGTCAGGGCAAATGCCTCATCCGCGACAAAGGCGAACGGGAGTCCTTCCTGATTCTCCTCTGGGGGTGGCAAGCCCAGACTGCCACTCTGGAGACGCCAGTAGAACTCCGTCCGTGCGAAGACTCCCCCATCCGACATCCGTCCATTTTGCCCAATGTCCACATACAAAAAGTCATATGTCGCACCACCGCCAACATCACGATACTATGAAACCCCTTATAATTATAATAGTACGACCCCGAGTTGGGTGGTGGGATGATGCGGACGTGCTTCCCATCTATTGCTCCTCCACAATTGGGAAAGTCCCAATGACTGGCAAAGTGGGAGGCCACAGTCTGCCATTACTGTGCTGTTGAAAGACACTGTGGAGTGAAACAAGAACAAAAATTAGTAATTTGACAAATCAACATTGCAAGCAGATTAGACACCAACATTTTTGGTCAAAATTAGTATAACATTTTAAAGCCTAAAGTCTAAGGTCCCCTTATGAGAGTCATCACCCCCCCATCCCTCCCCCACCCCCCATATCCCCCATCTGATGGGCCCTTGCTAAAAAATGAGGGGGCGATGTTTAGGACAGGTAACCCTATCCACTTGATTGAGAGCTGAATGGCTAAATAATGTGTGCTACTTGGGGAAGCCCCACCTTAGTTACACTATTGGCAGCCCACCAGACAGGTAAGAAGTGTCATAATACCAAAAAGAAACCAAAATGGAAGCACTTTTTGACATTATGCTATTACATATCAAGATAATTAATAGGTTAAAAAAAAATGCATTTGAAAGTATTGAGGCAGGCCCTTGCACTACATGCTTTGGTGAATTCGTCCATAAATGTGAGCATCAAAAAGGTAGGTATAGTGTGTATTGGGTTTGGTAAAGTCAGCAGATAGAGGATTGCTAGCAGTTGGGGGGAGGGGGGTTCTTAAAGCGGAGGTCCATCCTAAATTACACTCCTAGGTCTATGTGATCCCCCCTTCCCTAAACGCTAGGTAACCCCCTTACCTTTCAGCTGTCTTCCTCAGTTTTTTTCCTATTTCAAATTTTCTGCCTCTGTGGATTGCGGAAAGGGGAGGAGCCGGTGCGGAAAGGGGCAGGGCTTCATCGGCAGGTCCCTTCTTCCGGTCTGCCGCATGGGCTCCTGGGATCTTTTTTTTTCCCCAGGAGTCTGTGCTGTGCCCAGGCTCGAGATCTCGCGCAAGGAAGAGAAGGCGCTCGATATTGCGCTGACTGCGCATGCGCGAGATCTTTTATAGAACGGGCGGTGCATGCTGGTCATTTAGCAGCACACTCTCCCGGAAGAGGATGCCTGTGGGCTTCACATGCCCACAGGCAAAATGGAAACCGTCAGGAGACGGTTTTATAAAATCATTTCTGAGGAGAAAACGGCATGCTGCTGTTTGCAGAAACACAAAAAGTAAGTGTTATCATTATTAATAATATTGATTGTCAGTATACCTAAAAAAAAAAAACTTTAAAGACAGTGGAATCCCGCTTTAATGAGTTTGGCACAACCCCAAAAAATTTTTTTCACTATGCATGAATTGAAGCACACACATAACATTTGTAGACATTTTAGGGGGTGTTTAGGGGAAAGCAATGCTATGGAGCTGACAAAAGACATTGGTAAGTGACTAGACTATAGTTTTATGGGCCAAGAAGAGCATGGTGGTGAAGTTAGTGAGGCAAATATGCATGAGGACAAAGGGGCAGAGCATATGAATTAGAGCATATTGCAATGATGGTAATTAGGGAATGAGGAAAGAAATGCAAGACATTAGTAATCATGAAATACATAGAATGTGATGTTAAAGGATAAAACTTACCTTCATATAGTCCTTCTGCAGGACCTGAATGATGGCAGAACAGGTCTCTGGAATAATGATCCCCAGAGCCTGGGGGGAGATGCCTGTAGAGAACTTGAGGTCCTGAAGGCTTCTCCCAGTCGCCAAGTAGCGCAACGTGGCAATGAGCCTCTGCTCCGGAGTGATGGCTTGCCGCATGCAAGTATCCTGCCTGGTGATATAAGGGGTCAGCAAAGCCAGCAGATGGTGAAAAACGGGGTCCGTCATCCGGAGATAATTCCTGAAATCATCAGGATTATTCTCCCGGATCTCACGGAGCAAAGGCATGTGCGAGAACTGGTCACACTGGTGCAACCAATTCTTGGTCCACAAACGCCTCTCCTCCCTGTTCATGGACCGGGCTTGTGTCAAAGTAACAACCCCAACACGAAGCCCCTGCACAGCACAAACTCTATGACGAGTACATAGACGAAATATGGTTTGAAAACGGTCGGCTCGTCAGAACGGACACCAGGAAGCACCGATAAACAGCAAGGCCTGAAAGAACGACCTGAATAGCAGAAGCAAGCAGACAATAAAAAATGCCTTTCAAAGTGCACTATACCAAGATATAGTCCACAATGATCAACAAATACTTACTGACTGCACGCACTGATTATCAGATATGCAAAGACAAGCACAAACCGAAGAGCAGTAGCGATCTGAATCACAAATCTGAAAAGCACGAATCGTCTCTCACCAAACTTCTACTAACACGAGATCAGCAGAAGGAGCCCAAAGGGTGCCGGATGTGGTGTTGAACTTCTCTTTTCTAGTCCCGCCGTACACGGCTTACGTCACCGCGTTCTTGGCAACAGCAAATTCGGACAACTTGGTCCGACCGCGTGTATGCAACAGTTTCGGACACAATCCGTCGGACAAAATCCAAGGGATTTGGTTGGCAGAATGTCCAACCGTGTGTACAAGGGCTAAGAGAAATTGTCCAAATTGGGCCAAAAGTAATTTTGTGTGGCCACCGCTATTTTCCAGAACTGCCTTAACCCTTTTGGGCATGGAGTTCACCAGAGCTTCACAGGATGCCCCTGGAGTCCTCTTCCACGCCTCCATGACGACATTATGGAGCTGGTGGATGTTAGAGGCCTTGCACTCCTCCACCTTCCATTTGAGGATCCCCTAACAGCAACAATATCCAGACAAGCCAGAGGAATGGTTTAAAACTCATAATTTTACCCTGAAAATGTTGTTAGATAGATCCATTTAGTCTCTTCCTGCAGCAAAATTTTGTCCCATTTGTGAAGAGGCATATGTTCTAATACAAAAAAAGAATCTTTGACAAATCAAAACCATGCTATAACTCAATATGGCAACTGATTGGGGTCTCTAGTTTCTTTTTAGATATCAAAGCAACATGATCACAAATATACTAATAAAATGCTCTTTGTTTTACCTATGTAGAAGGCTTCACAATCACATCTCATAAAATAAACAATGCCAAATGTTTGGCAATTTGCAAAAAAAATTATGGCTATAGACACAGCCACCGGGCAGAGTCTGCCATTTTAGGATTGGAGTGCAGAACATGCCCCATACCTCATCAGCTTCCCATACCCCTACCCTAGACACAAACACTTGGCTCACACTGTCACTCAATCTTATAGATTTTATTTGCCATTAGGGCTCACACCACAGGAAATCACCACTTTATGATTAACCCTGTGCCACAGCAGGTGTGAATATGAGTATTCTGCCCTGAGGTGAGGGACATAAAGCGCACTTGTCCTCCCACTGACTGGGGCCACCATCTCCCTTTACAGTCACCCACTTCCTCTTTAGAGTGACCACCATGACTTGAGACTGTGCCCCAACCTTGAAGGTTAAAATACGCGTTCCCCAGATATTTTACACCACCAAGGGTTAATCAGGGACCAATGCCCAATGGCATCACAAGGCCACTTAACCCAAAGGGTTAAATTGCTTTACTCCCATGTATAAAGTTCTTCAGATACACCAAGGTTACACTTATTTCATGAGAAGAAAAAAGGGGGAAGTGCCACCTAAGTGCAGTATTGATCAAGGCAGTTTATTCACAACAGTTAAAAAGACTTACAGAATGTAAAATGCAAATTCACTCATCATAACATTTGTCATTCATCTCTGTCCTGCAGGTACCACAAGGGATCTGAATTGCTGGAGATTGTGCAGAGGGGAATGGACACCCTGTTGAGATCAGGAAGTTCACCCCGACTAGCGTGGAATGCACCAGCGGATGTGACATCACCAAAAGAGGAAGGGCCGTAAATGTCAGGCTACGCGCTAGGAGAATCCAGCTCCTTCTACAGGCCTCAGACACCATAGATTATGCATTAGTGCATTAGACTATATGCATTATGCATTAAGCATCATGGACCTTTATTGTTATGTGTATTATGGACTTTAAGAACAGTAACAGCTTGACCTTGTGTTTATCCATTACAGCTGCTCTTATCACATATTCCTTGTGCGCCAGAATACCTTGATCCTTTATATAATACACTTATTTCACGGTAGACACTTCTATTAGTAAAAAACAGTGACCACTTCTCTGGCTGAATAAAGTTCCTTTTACTGAGGCACTTGAGAAATGCAGATACTTTGCTCATCATTCTTCACATCCATGTACGATCAATTCATATAAATAGGCTAAGATAGAATTGGCTGTGCTGCTGAACATAACTGGTAACTGGAGTCCCTGAAGATGGGCTCTTTTAATAGGCAGCATAAATAATTCACATAGGAGCAGGTCTTGACACTCGTGGGTCAGCAACATAGAACCCTGGGCCAGTCCTATGCAGATGTATATGTACTCTGGACAAGATGTGACACATTTGCAGAGGAAGTCACCCACTACCTGACCCTTGCAGCAATCAGCCAAATAATTAGATATGCTCCATCATAAATACAGTAACATGGCAAAAGAGGCAAAAAGTAACAACAACAATTAGGACCTGTTTACAGGGGCTGTTGAGGGATAAGCAGAAAAAAAGGAGGAAGCGGCTGCATTTTAGCTAGTATCAATAGTCATGCAATTTTTTTTAAAGAATTTTTATTTGAGTTTAAATACAATGCAAAATGACAGAAAAGTGGATATTATATATAACGTATTTTAATTACAAAAATGATGAAGGGATAAGAAACTAGAGACAGTGTTAGAAAACTTTATGGGAAAATTTTCAATTTAGAGGAGCCATACTTGTCTTTTTAAATGAGGTACCTTAATGTGTTTTTCAGTTTTTCTCTTTAGTTAAATAAGTTATGGGGAGGTTAGCTTTAGATGCTCCATGTACATTTTAGTGGCCATACATACCTTTTTAATCTTTAAAAGTGCCCATATCGGCTTGCTAATATTCTTTTTTTCCCCATCTTCTCAACTCCATTTCTCTCCTCTCATGAGCTAGTTTTACCATGTCTCCTAACAGTCAGGGTTAAAAAGTCACTCACACGACCAGCTACATAATTGATGAAACACAACTGTAGACTACCATTATTATCAGAAAGTGCAATTTTGTACTGTTGTTTCAAAACTGAAATACCTCAAGGGTAATTACAGACCTTAATGTTACGCGGACTGCTTTGAAGTGGAAAAGAGTAGATTAAGATAGCTAAGGCTGCATCTTTGCTCATTTTGTCCTTCAGAGCTAAATCTTCAAGGTTCTACATAATGTTGCACCTTATCTGTGCTACCTCTGCCTTGACTACAAATGTAAAAAGGTGAAGGTTTTTTATGATCATGGTCATCTTTAAGGGTCACTTAAAACCTAGGCTTTAAGAAAAGCTATATTTTCATGTTCAGCACTAATGAAAGTTTTATGCTGCTTGACATTGCTGTGAATATGGTATGCCTCACTGCCTCTGACTGTCTGTCCACTCAACATAGAAAAGTGCACTTCTCTGACCAGCTAAATAATTTACCATGGTGCCAATTATATAACATAAGAATTTGAAACAACACAGTGGAATTGGAACAGGCAAACAGAAAGTCTTGGATTCATTTATGTTTGATAGACGCTGCCTCATTATGCCTCATATATGACTATACTGTTGTAAATAGCTTAATCTGTCTTTCATTTATGATTATTATGTTTATATATTAAGTAGTATAACACTTTTCTTTAGTATAATTGTAATCTATAAGTTGTTTCTTAAGTTCCATATGAAAATAGCTTGTAGAATATAATTGTATCAGCTTAAAGTGGTTGTAAAGGAATACATTTTTTTTCAACCTTAATTCATTCTATTCTAAGTTAAAAAACCGTCTGTGTGCACCAATACTTACCTGAGCCTCATCTCGATTCAGCAATGTTGCAAAAGAAACTTGGCTGTACGGGACTCTCCTTCCTGATTGGATGAGACAGCAGTAGGCACCATTGGTTCCAGCTGCTGTCAGTCAAACTCAGTGAACCAATAAGGAGACAGAGGAGATGAGGCCTAGCTGAGACTCCTTGTCTGAATGGACATACTGAGCTATGGCTTGGGTGCCCCCAGAGCAAGCTTCTTGCTGTGGGGGTACTCAACAGGAGGGAGGGGCCAGGAGCACCAAAAAGGGACCCGAGAAGTGGAGAATCTGGGTTGCTGTGTGCAAAACCACTGCAGGTAAGTATAAAATTTTTGCTATTTTTAACAAAAAAAATAAACTTTAGTATCACTTTAAGTTCTATATGCAAATAGCTTGCAGCAAATAATTTTATCAACTTAAGTTAACATTTTGAACTCTTTTTACACCTTCACTACACCTACACCTAATAACAGCAATATTAGCTTATTGTACATGCAGACTGTGCTTCCTATTCACACTTATTAGCAGTACAGCATAGTGATTATGCTTTACTGCTTATCTTATCTCATTTAAAATTCGTGAACACAACTTAATCAATAGACTGTCAGTAAAAAGATGTGTCAAATAGGAAAACACACTCACCAATGTATTATCCAGACAGTTTATTCTGTGAAGAGCCTGTTCAGCAAGGATGCCAGTTGCATTATAGTTAAAAGTTAAAGTTTAACTAAAGGCAAATTTTTTTTTAGTTTTAGATAGAATGGAGAGGTACTAGAACGCTTGGCAGTTTTTCCTGCTATCTGTGCCGCCGTTAGGGAGATTCACCCTCTTTATTTATCCTGTTTACCATTATCATTGAAAGGAAAAATAAAAGAAAATACCAAATTTTGGGTTGTCCTGATAAAAGTAATAATGGGAAAATATTCTAATGGGAGAACTTGTTCTGATGACTCCCCAAGGAATCCCCAAGCAATCCCCTAATTTGCAGGGATTTCCTTTAATTTCCTGTTTGGCTATGGTACAGTAAACAAAGGGAAATTTCCCCAATGGAGCAGAAATACCCCCCCCCCCTTGCTCTATCCAAAAGGGAAAAAAAGGTTTTGCCTATAGTTCTACTTTAAGCTGTACAAAAAAACTCTCTTCATTTGGAATGTGATAAGAAATTAGACCTTGAGGATGAATGCAATGATGAGGAAGAGTGCATTGAAAGAAGAGAGAGAGAAGCTGTTCTTTGATTTTACTCTCAGGGTTTAGGAGTTCCGGCTCTGGAAACTTGGGAATTCGCAAAAGAATTACAGTTCAGTATAATGGACAGGTAAAAACAAAATGCAAAACTCTTTTGTGTTTGGGTCAACATATTACTGGTCATTGTTACATTATATTGCAATAGCAGAAACGGGTAACAACTTTATAAATGAGAAGAGAGAGCTTTGAAGTGTAACTGAAGCATTCTGGATAGAGTAAGAAAATATTATAACTTTCAGATTTTGTTTTTCCATCTGTACGCTATTGGGGAAATTTCCTTTCACTTCCTGATCCCTAGCCAATACAGGAAGTGAGATGAAATCCCTCCAAAGTTAGGGAATCCTAGTGTGTCTCCAGGATCACTAAAACGAATGTCCCTATGTAAAATGTCCCCTCTATTTGTGTTCTGATGTCAACACAGAATGTGGGATTCTCTTTTACTTTTAATGAAAATGGTAAACAGTAGGGTGAATCTTCCTAATAGGAGCACAGACAGTGATAAAAACTGACAGTGTTCTAATTACTATCCACTCTATCCAGAAGAAAAAAAAAATGTTCTTCCAGCTGCTCCCACCCCCTCCATAGTCCAGTGCTCCAGTGAGCGCTGGAGGGTAGAGCAGAGAGCCAGTGACTGACATTCACCACTCTTTGCTCACTGAAGACTGAAAACTGAGTCAGCATTCTTTGATCGCTCAGGTCTCAATGTAGAGCGGGGGAGGGGGGTTTGGCAACAGCTGGGATTGGTGCTGCAGCCATTTAGGTGAGTATTATTTTTTTTTTTTTCGATTCTCAAACTTCTCTTTTAATAAGACTTGGATTCAAAATCATTTTCACAATTACTAAAATAAATGGATAGACTGCCCACCACCACCAGTAACTACAGTCATCTTTTACCTATCACCCCTGCCTGCCTCAAGCTCCCAAAATATTAATTAGTTAGCAATGACCTTAGTGGAATACACTTTTCCTATTTAATATTTTTATCTGGACATGTTTTTAGCTAAGTGCTCATGCCAGAGGGGACATGTGGGAAGTCAATCTGTGACACTTTTTCTTTGGTTGTCCATTAAAAAATTAGCTCTGTACAAGGTTATAATGGAGGAATTTCTAACGGCAATGGATTTTCACAGCACAATCTTGACTGATGAGGGTAAATCTGACAAATAAGTTCACTCATCTCTATTTACTACTGAAATTGACTGTTGGAAAAATGATTTCCACTAGTTATACAATGATAAAATGTCAGTGTAATTCAGACACAATATTATTATTTCAGCCTGTTCATTTAGAGTAATCCCGCTCATGGTATCAGAATTGAAAATGCATAATTGCAGAAGCAGTGAAATATTGTTCCATGCAACTTCGAAAAAGTATGATTGAGGAAACAATTGATATACAGAACATTTATAGTTGCATGGTTACGTTATCGAAGGCACTGGAAGCTTGTCATTGTGTACCTTGCTGTAAGATGTGTATTGATTACTGATTTCTTTTGGAGGAGGGCATAAAACAAAAAGTTGAGTAAATGCTAGTAAATAAAATGATTGTCAAATGTAATCCTATTCATTACATCAATAACATTTTTAAAATGACAATGAGTAAAATCACCAATATATTTTCCTCACATCAGGTTGAGTACATTATTTTATTTTTTCTGATTGTGATCTGTAGTAGTACCTGCTACAAATGTTTCAGCGACTGAAAGGAACCTTTTTGATTGAAGGGAGGTGTACATGATAACTGTGTTTGAATAAACTGTATTGTTTGCAAAAATAAGTTTTTTGTCTGAAAACCACTAAAGCATCGTCTAATGCTCTGGGCAAACTTAATTTCTGGTAAAGGTCTAAAATGCCTTTTATGGGTTTTTTTTTGTTTTTTTTTTTGTGTTTTTTTTATTGTAAACAATACATCTAAAATTTAAAGGAGGACACAAGTAAAGACTTTTTTTTTTATTATGCTTTGCTCCCAAAAGTAATCAATATTGACTCCCAAGTGTCACTGGAACTATCCAAGCAGTTGATAAATCGGTTGGAGGTCAAAGGAGGGTCAGTAAATCTCTTCTGATCAAATTCACACACCTGAAAAAGAGAGGTAAAGGGAAATAAAAAAAAAAAGAATAAAAAGGTGTAAATACAAATATATATATGGTGTTTACTAAAGAATGCATTGAGTGGTGCTAGCTTGTGACATCATTGCATACAGCGCTGGTCAGGCACCGATGTCTGTTACATGCTGTTTTGAAAAGGTGTGTTGCAAGTACAGTACATCCCTGGTGGTGCCAGGCGAGTGTGGGAGTGTGGAAGAGAGCTATGGCATGGGAAGTTCAACTTTTGCTGTGGAGCCCCTGAGAAGTGTGCCTGCTGTGTTAACCTCTCATGATCTGGAGGTTAACTATATGGTAAGGGGCCAGGTTTGACGGTGGTGCTGCACAGCGGCGGATGGCAGTGAAGATTAACTGCACTGTTTTAATCTATAACACAAGATTTATTAAGGCTTTTGGACTCATTTAATTAATACATTTTGTGATGCAATTGAGCACTTTGTGGATTGGCTACATATACACATTGACACTTTGTTCATTTACTGAAACACATGAGCACTTTGTACTATGAAATATTGTATTGAGGTATTTTATAATTTGAATTAAAAGGACAGCAGCCCCCCTTTTTTTTACAAAGGCTCCATTTGATATATTGTATTCATATATTTGGGGTAGCAGCAGTTTACTGAAGTAGTGATTATTGCAGGACACCGAGTGCAGGTCTATCATCTATTTAAAATGAATGACTGTGTTCAAATGCATGTGAGTATATGTCAATTCTTGCATAAACATGCACATGGTATACGGGCAGATTCCTGCACACTATATGCATGTTTATACAAGTACTGGCAGAAGCCCACAAACAGCTGCCTACAACCATTCATTTCTATGTGCATGTATCTGTATACTATATGCTGGTTTACCTGAATATTGACGTATACCAGCGTAAAACCACACACAGCTATTCATTTACATGGCAGCTGTATGCAGCAGCTGTACTTTTTGGATGCAGATAAACTCATACATTTTAGTGTATATAAACAATATCAACCATGTGCATAAGGCCAAATAAAAATGTTCCCCAAAAATATTCCCATCCCAGAATAATTCATATGTTCCCACAATGATGTTGTATGAGCTGGATAACATTTGTATTCACTGTTCATTCAAATGCTGACGTAAGTAAATGACAAGGTCAATCTTTAGAGATTGCATACATGTAAAATGTCAGCCAACTTTTACCCCGATCAACCCATCTTAATGCTATTTTAATGTTACACTAACAATTAACACAAGGCATTGTATTCCTCTACATGTGTTGCAATGTAGCAATAAAAGGGAAACAAATTCCCCTAAAGTACAACACATGCCACCACTTTGAGCATTACCATTCTCCTGGAATTACTATTCCATTCAATTTTACATAAAAGTTACACTAATAGGATATTATTTTAGTAAGTAGACTTTGTTGATTATATTTTGGGGCAAATTCATGGGAGAGATTGGGAAAACTACAGGAAATGCATTTTTTCTAATTAGCATACTATTTATTCTCATTAAGTACTAAGAAAATAAAAATATACGTATCCAAATTTGCTACCAAATTTATTTATTTTTTAATTTTATTTAAATTCATTTTTTTTAATTAATATACCCTCAGTAGATCAAGCTGACATAGGTCAAGTTCAAGTTGGTCAAGCTGAAGTAGATCAAGCTGACGTTGACCACTTCTATGAAGATCTACAACACCTTTTAGAACTAACGTATTTTTTTTCCCCTTAAAATCAGTTTTGAGCCTCTGAGCCTCTTTCAGCCGCCTTCGGCTCTTCTCAGCGGCTTTCGGCCACCTTCGGCCGCTCTCAGAGGCCGAAAGCCACCGAGAATGTCTAAGAGCAGGTGAAAGCTGACGAAAATGGCCAAAGGCGGCTGAAAGCTGAAGAAAATGGCCAAAGGCGGCCGAAAGCTGACGAGAATGGCCAAAGGCGGCCGAGAACTACCGAGCACCACCGAGATACACAGGACATCCAGCTCTGTATCTTGGTGGCACCATTTTTAAAAAGAAAAACTGCAAATAAAACTGACAAGGCTGCAATTGACACTGACAAGAGTAAAATGATGGACAAGGCTGCATGACAAAGCTCCAATGATGGACAAGGCTGCATGACAAAGCTGCATATGACACTGACAAAGCGGCAATGATGGACAAGGCTGCATGAAAAAGTTGCATGACAAAGCTGCATATGACACTGACAAAGCTGCAATGATGGAAAGGGCTGCATGACAAAGCTGCATATGACACTGACAAGGCTGAAAATGATGGACAAGGCTGCAAATAACTCTGGACAAGGCTGCAGATAGATGGACAAGGCTGCAGATGGACACTGATAAGGCTGCATTGATGGGCATTTAAATGTAAGTTTTTTTTCCCTTAAACTTCCCTCCTAAAAGTTTTTTTCCTTAAAACTCCCTCCTAAACTTGGGGTGCATGTTATACGCCGGCTTGTGTTATACGCCGATAAATATGGTAACTCTAAAAAAAGATATCCTTCTCATAATGGGAGATTTGAATGCTAAAGTAGGAAGTCAAAGCAGATACCTCAAATAACAGATAAATATGGTATTGGAGTACAACATGAAGCAGGACAAACGCTAATATAATTTTGTCAAGAGAACACACTGGTAATAACAACCACTCTTTTCCAACAACCAAAGAGACAACTCTATACATGGACATCATCAGATGGTTAATACAGAAATCAGATTGATTATATTACCTGCAGCCAGGGCTGGACTGGGACAAAAATTTGGCCCTGGACTTCATCATGAACGTCCCACTTTAATTTTGAGTGTCCCCTTACATCAGAGTGTCCCCCCTCTCCTCCACCTCCCACGTGTACTCACAGTTTTGAAGGCAGCTTCTCGTTCCTCTCTCCAGCCATGTGATAAGTGACAAGTGATAAGGGGAGAGAGGATGGAACGTCTGCCAGCTGTCTATCTCCCCCTGCAGGCTGGAGGGAGCAGAAAGCCTAATGCTTTCTCCAGCAAGTGATGGCAGCTGCTTCGTCTAGCAGGAGTGAAATCGTGATCACTCACTGTCAGAGAGGAGCGGCTCCAGGACTGCACTTGACCGGCCCACTGAGCCATCGGCCCACCGGGAAACTCCCTGTAGTCCCGATGACCAGTACGTGCCTGCCTGCAGCCAAAGATGGAGAAGCTCTATACAGTCAGTCAAAACAAGACCTGGAGCTGACTGTGGTTCAGATCATGAGCTTCTTATGGCAAAAATCAGGCTTAAATTGAAGAAAAGGGGAAACACAAGATCAGATCAGATCCGATATGATCTAAATTGGATCCCTTGTGAATACTCAGTAGAGGTGATGAAAGGATTAGGTCTGATAGACAGAGTTCCTGAGGAAATGTGAAAAGAAAGGTGTAACATTGTACAAGATGCAGCAATGAAAACTATCCCAAAGAAGAAGAAATGCAAGAAATCAACGTGGCTACTGTTTCTGATGAGGCTATACAAATAGCTGAACAAAGAAGGAAGGTAAAAGGCAATGGGGAAAAGGGAAAATATACCCAACTGAATGCAGACTTCCGGAACATAGCAAGAAGAAACAAAAAGATCTTCTTAAACAATCAATGCAAAGAATTAGAGGAAAACAACAGCATGGGAAAGACTAGAGAGTGTTTCACAAAAATTGGAGCTATTAAGGGAACGTTTTGTGCAAAGATGGGTATGATAATAGACAAAAACTGCAAGGACCTGACAGAAGCAGAAGAGATAAAGAAGAGATGGCAAAAATACACAGAAGAACTATACAAAAATAATCTGAATGTCCCATATAACCATAATGATGCAATCACTCAATTGAATCGGATATTGTGGAGAGTGAAGTCAAGTTGGGCTTAGAAAGCATTGCTAATAACAAAGCTAGGAGAAGTGATGGTATCCCAGCTGAGTTATTTAAAATCCTAAAAGATGATACTGTTAAAGTGCTGCACTCAATATGCCAACTCAACAATTGCCAACAGGACTGGAAGAGGTCCGTTTACATTCCGATACCAAAGAAAGGTAGTGCCAAAGAATGTTCAAACTACTGTACGATAGCACTCATCTCACACACTAGCAAGGTTATGATGAAAATTCTACAAGCTAGGCTTCAGCAGCATGTGAAGCGAGAGCTACCACAAGTACAAGCTGGATTTCGAAGAGGCAGAGGAACTAGAGATCATATTGCCAACATTCGCTGGATCAAGGGAGTTCCAGAAGAATGTCTGCTTCTGCTTTATTGAATACAGTAAGCCCTTTGAATGTGTGGATCACAAGATGTGGCAAATACTGAATGAAATGAGAATACCAGACAACCTCACCTATCTTCTGAAAAAAAAACCTGTATGCAAGTCAAGAAGCAACAGTTAGAACAGGACTTGGAACAACTGACTAGTTCAAAATTGAGAAACGAGTGTGGCAAGGATGTGTATTGTCACCCTACTTATTTACCTTTTATGCACATCATGCGAAATGCCAGAATTGATGAATCACAAGCCAGAATTAAGATTGCAGGGAGAAATAGCAACAACATGAGATATGCAGATAATACCACACTAATGGCAGAAAGTGAAGAAGAACTAAAGAGTCTCTTAATGAAGGTGAAAGAGGAGAGCACAAAATCCTACCTGGAATTGAAATTGAAATAAGATCATGGCATGGCTCCTTGACAAAATATGATAGAAGAAATGGAAACAGTGACAGATTTTATCTTCCTAGCCTCCAAGATCGTGGCAGACAGTGACTGTAGCCATGAAATTAAGAGACGCTTGCTTCTTGGGTGGAAATCAATAGCAAACCTAGACAACATTATAAAAATTTGAGACATCACCCTACTGACAAAGTACTGTATAGTCAAAACTATGGTATTCTCAGTAGTAACATCTGGCTATGAAAGTTGGACCATAAGTAAGGCTGAACACCATAGAATTGATGCTTTTGAACTATGGTGTTGGAGAAGACTCTTGAAAGTCCCTTGGATGGCAAGAAGATCAAACCAGTCAATCCTGAAGGAAATCAACCCTGAATATTCACTGAAAGGACAGATCTTGAAGATGAAACTCGAATACATTGGCCACCTAATGTGAAGAGATGACTCATTGGATCCTGATGCTGGGAAACATGGAAGGGAAGAGTAGAAGAGGACACCAGAAAATGCCAGAAAACAAGATAGCTAGCATCATCGAAACAATGAACATGAAAATCAGCAAGCTCTGGGAGGCAGTGGAGGATAGAAAATTTTGGTGCGCTATGGTCCATGAGATCACAAAGAGACAGACACAACTAAACGACAACTGAACAACAACAACACTCAGTATCCCATAATGACGGAGTGAAAACAGATTTTTAGAAATGTCTGAATTTACTAAAAAGAAAAAACTGAAATATCATATTGCCATAAGTATTCAGACCCTTTGCAACAACACTTGAAATTTAGGTCAGTTGGCTACCATTTCCCTTGATTGTCATTGAGATGTTTCTACACCGTGATTGGAGTCTATCTGTGGTAAATTAAATTGATGGGATATCATTTGGAAAGGCACACACCTCTTTATAAAAGGCCTCATAGCTGACAATGCATACTGTATTAGAGCAAACGTCATGAGGTCAAGGAACTGCCTTCAGAGCTCAGAGACAAGAATATTGCAAGGCACAGGTCTGGGGAAGGCTACAAAAAAATATGCTGCATTAAAGGTTCCCAAGAGGACGGTGTCCTCCACAATTCTCAAATGGAAGAAGTTTGGCACAACCAGGACTCTTTCAAGAGCTAGTAGCTCGGCCAAACTGAACAATTGGAAGAGAAGGGCCTTAGTAAGAGAGGTGGCCAAGAACCCAATGGTCCCTCTGACTGAGTTCCAAAGATCATGTGTAGAGATGGGACAAAGTTTCAGAAGGACAACCATCCCTATAGCCCTCCACCCATCTGGACTTGGGTACTATGTAGAGTGGCTAGACGGAAACCTGTCCTCAGTGCAAAACAGATGAAGTCCCACTTCGAATTTGCAAAAAAGCACTCTCAGACTGTGAGTCTGGTCTGATGAAACCAAGATTGAACTGTTTGGTTTAAATTCTAAACATTATGTCTGGCCAATACAATTCCAACAGTGAAGCATGGTAGTGGCAGTATAATTATGTGGGGGTGTTTTTCAGCTGCAGGGACTGAGAGACTGGTCAGCTTTGAGGGAAAGATGAATTGAGCAAAGTAAAGAGATATCCTCAATGAAAACATGTTCCACAGTGCCCATACTGGGCCAAAGGTTTACCTTCCAACGTGACAACGATTCTAAGCACTCAGTCAAGACAACACAGGAGTGTTTTCAGAACAACTCTGTGAATGTCCTAGATTGGCCCTGACAAATCTCTGACTTGAACCCTACTGAACATCTCTGAAAATACCTGAAAATGGCTGTCCATTAACAGTCCCCATCTTACCTGACTGAACTTAAGAGGATTTTCAAAGAATAATGGCAGAAAATCCCCCAATCCAGGTGTGCAAAGCTTGTCATCTCATATCCAAAAAGACTCGAGACTGTAATTGCTGCCAACGGTGCTTCAACAAAGTACTTCAACAAAGTACTGAGTAAATGTTCTGAATACTTAAGTACGTGTGACATTTAATGTTTCTTTTTTTGTTTTTAACAAACAGGATTGCTTTATTGGCTTTATAAGGAGAAAATGATACATGTCATGTCAGAAAACAATTGGCATGGTAAATGCAGACAAAGGTAGATAAATATGTTCAGAATTAAGATCAAAACAGTCCAATAGATCATGGCATCTAAAATGATACACTACGAGGCATACAGAGACATCCAATGCAGGTTAAAACTAGGAAATGACACAGGTCTAACACATCAAGACCCCAGATAAATTCAAAGGAATACAATAGCCATGAGAGGTAACATAGAAAGAAAATCAAAAGGGGACATGGGAAAAGAGAGGGGGAGGGGACTGTATAAGAAGAGGGTGAACAAAGAGGCAGGTAGGAGGTGACACAAAAGGAATACCTTTCTTCATCACACAGAGAACAAAATATAGTAGTACTTCCTACTGGGACGTCCAGGGGTGCCAGACCTTATTGTACTTTCATGTACATCCATGGTTGATGTAAATCAGTTTATACAAAGACAAAGAAGCATCAATTGTGGCTTCCCAAGATGGCACAGCAGAGGGGACAGTAGAAGTCCAGTTAAAAATAATTTATTTCTTGGCATAATATAAAAACTATGATTTTGTATGGAAAGTGTTCTGATTATGCTCAATAGCGTCCATTCCAGAGACAAACACCTGTGACCAGAAAACAACAATTATGGGGCAAGCCCAGAACCTGTGAAGATATAAAGCCGGGTGTATATGACAGCAGGGACATAGAGGGTCTTGGGCAGGATATATTCTATGGAGTCTCTGGGAAGTATTGTATACTCTATGCAGGAATGTGGTTTGGAGGTTTGGAGTTGCTTCTAGAGGAAATCACCAGTCTAGGATCATATCTTGCCCACACCTGGGGGTCCAGGATAGATCTAAAATTAGGCAGGTTAGGGTTACCCCACAGGGGTTGGGCAGGGAAACCATTGATTGAAGGAGCTAACACAATGTCCTATGTCTCCAAAAAAGAAAACAGGTATCCAAAATGGGCAGTTACAGAAAAAATAAGTAAACTAAAGCACTATCATCATGTTAATAAGTTGTATGCGCTCCAGAAGAGTGATAGGCAGGCTAGACCAAGAGGTACACCATTCCCTGAGCAGCCAATATAAGGGTAGAGGGCTACATGCAAGGAATTTATCCCAAATTACCTGGATACCCAAATAATGGAATTTGTTAATGCAAGGCAAGAGTAGATGCCCAATCGTCCAGGTGAAAGAGAACAGATTTGGACCAATTATTACGTATGTCTAAGAAGGCCCCGAAAGAATAAAAAATCTCCAGAGCCTCTACAAGCGGCAGGCCTGCATCATTCAGGTAGAGTAAAGAATCGTCTGCATAAAGGGCCAATTTTTCTTCTAGTGCCCCAATCTGCAAACCCCCAGGCCAAAGCCAAATCATTAGGGATGATCTTTATGTTTGGGTCGAACATGATTTCGACTCGAACACGGGGTGTTCGCCGAATAGCGAACAATTTGGGGTGTTCGCGGCAAATTCGAAAGCAGCGGAGCACCCTTTAAAAGTCTATGGGAGAAATCAAAAGTGATAATTTTAAAGGTTAATATGTAAGTTATTGTCATAAAAGGTGTTTGGGGACCTGGGTCCTGACATGTATCAATACAAAAAAAAGTTTTAAAAATGGTAATTTTTTTTGGGAGCAGTGATTTTAATAATGCTTAAAGTGAAACAATAGAAGTATAATATTCCTTTAAATGTCATACCTGGGGGGTGTCTATAGTATGCCTGTAAAGTGGCGCATGTTTCCCGTGTTTAGAACAGTCTGACAGCAAAATTACATTTCTAAAGGAAAAAAGTAATTTAAAACTACTCGTGGCTATAATGAATTGTCGGTCCCGGCAATACACATAAAAGTTCATTGATAAAAACAGCGTGGGATTCCCCCACTAACCAAATTAAAAATTAAAAAATGCCTGAGGGTCCCCCCAAATTCCCTACCAGGCCCTTCAGGTCTGGTATGGATATTAAGGGGAACCCCACGGCAAAAAAATAAAAATGGCATGGGGCCCCCCTCAAAATCCATACCAGACCCTTATCTGAGCACACAACCTGGCAGGGTGCAGGAAAAGAAGGGGGTGAGAGAGCGCCCCCCTCTGAACCATACCAGTCCACATGCTCTTAACATTGGGGTGATGGGGAGAAGGGCCTCATCCCCACAACCCTTGCCCTGTGGTTGTGGGAGTCTGCGGGCGGGGGGATTATCGGGATCTGGAAGCTCCCTTTAACAAGGGGACCCCAGATCGCGCCCCTCCATAAGATTTGGTAATGGGGTACAAATGTACCCCTACCATTTCACAAAAAAGTGTCAATATTTTTAAAAAAGACAATAGACGGTTTTTGACAATTCCTTTATTAATTACTCCCCTCCCAATTCACACAGGGAGGGAGCCGGGATCTGGGAGTCCCATTGTTAAAGGGGGCTTCCAGATTTCGAAAAGCTCCCCGCCCGCAGACCCCCACAACCACTGGGCAAGAGTTGTGAGGATGATGCCCTTCTCCCCATCAACATGGGGACAAGGTGCTTTGGGGGGCTACCCCAAAGCACCCTCCCAATGTTGAGGGCATGTGGCCTGGTATGGTTCAGGAGGGGGGGCGCTCTCTCGCCATCCCCCTTTTCCTGTGGCCTGCCAAGTTGCGTGCTTGGATAAGGGTCTGGGTATGGATTTCTGAGGGAACTCTATGCCATTTTTTTTTTTTGATGCAGGGTTCCCTTTAAAATCCATACCAGACCAGAAGTGTCTGGTATGGATTTTGAGGGGGACCCCAAGCCATTTTTTTTTTACATTTTGATTTGGGGTTCCCCTGTGGGGGAATCCTATGCCGCTTTTATCAATGAACTTTTCTGTGTATTGCCAGGACCAACAATTCATTATAGCCGCGAGTAGTTTTAAATTACTTTTTTTCCTTTAAAAATTGAATTTTGCTGTGAGACTATTCTAAACACTGGAAACATGCACCACTTTAAAGGCATACTATAGACACCCCCAGGTGAGAAATTTAAAGGAATATTACACTTTTATTGTATCACTTTAAGCATTATTAAAATCACTGCTTCCGAAAAAACTACAGTTTTTAAAACTTTTTTTGCATTGATACATGTCCCTTGGGGCAGGACCCAGGTCCCCAAACATTTTTTAAGACAATACCATGCATATAAGCCTTTAAAATTAGCACTTTTGATTTCTCATGTTCGTGTCCCATAGACTTTAATGGTGTCCGCATGTTCAAACAAATCTTTTGCCTGTTTGCATGTTCTGGTGCGAATCGAACAGGGGGGTATTCGGCCCATCCCTACAAATCATCAAAAGACCTCACAGAGATACTCCCATATCACAAATGCCTTTCGGCATCTAAGAAGGCTACCACTGTAATGCTACAATTGTCATACATTAGAGAGAGGTTTAAGAAAAGGCATCTGACATTAACATCCGTGCCCTTACTGGGCATGAAGCCTATTTGGTCCACCTGAGTCAAGTCTTCAAGAACTCCAGACAGGTGCTAGGATCTTGGAAAGGACTTTAGCATCTACATTCAACAATTGACAAGGAGATGTCAGAGGCACAGTCCTGTGTGGCTTGGTCGATAACTGCCTCCTCCATAAAGTATTTTTTTTATAAATTCACAGACATTTCTAAAGTTCTGTTTTCACCTTGTCATTATGGGGTACTGAAAGTAGATTAACGGGAAAGAAAATTAATTTAAACAATTGCAGTATCAATCAGGCTGCAACATAACAAAATGTAAAAATTTGAAGGGGGCCTGAATACTTTATGAATGCATTGTATAATACCCCACATCATGAAAGAAACTGGGATGCAGCTCACTAACAACATCCCAGAGATGTTCTGTACCCAACCGACTTGCCAGCATGTGGAGACGCAGGCCTCACAGGCCTCGCAGGTCTCATCCCCGGACTTGCCTAGAAGCGGCGCAGAATCGCTGATAGACAGCGACGGCTCCCAACCCGAACCTCCTCAACCTACAAAGGGATCTGCAAAAAGTCACCCTGGACATTAAACATACCCTAACGGCGGCTATATCAGATCTAAAGACAGATATCCAAACGATGAATCGCCTCTTTACAGGCAAGTACAAAAAACCTATGATCTCCAACTACCGCATATATTTGAGCTCCACAGACAGGTGGAAGACTTAGACAACAGAGGCAGCAGACATAATATTAGGGTGAGGGGGGTCCCTGTGGGAGTGGAACCGGCTGCACTGACACAGACAATCTGCTCCATACTTAACAGCCTGCTTGATTGTCCCGCAGACTCCCCTATTGAGATGGAGTGACTACACCACGCTCTAAGACCCCCTCCCTGTGATTCCAACCCCCCCAGGGACATTATATATTGTATCATCAACTTTCCTCTCAAGCAGGAAAGCGAGAGAACGTGGCCACATTGTATTCAATGGCGTGGACATTAAACTTTTCCAAGACCACTTGCAAATAACTTTTCAAAATAGGCACACCTTGCGCCCCCTACTGGAAGCATTACGCGCTCATAATATCCAGTAAAAATGTAAGTTTCCATTTTGTCTTTCTGTATCCTCCGGAGACTGCACGGCACTCCTGCAGATCCCGGAAGATTTACCTGAATTTTGTGAGAAACTCAACATACCACCAGTTGATTTACCAGAGTGGTACTCCTTTTACTTTCCCACTGAGCTGTAGAAGCCGGTCTCACACAACTCATCATCCAAGGCCAGCGTCAATGATCCAGATGCCACAGATTGGACAGCACATCACCTGGAGACCATCCATCAAGACGAGATCTTCCCCCGCACAACCCGGGGCTTGCTGCCACCCCACGTCGGGGACACCATGATGCATAAAATTTACTCACCTTAGCTCTCAGTTATGATTCAGGAAGTTGAGATTTCTCCTGACTGTTTCCTTTTTTTATTTGAACTGTTTGCTTGTTTGACTCCCTATCTCTGCTAAAACATCGGAAAGCACAGGACTCTCACTGCCCAACAGAGAACCTGACCACAGAGAACTCTGCTTGGATCTGAGGCCTTGACTCTTAATCATCTCCTACTCACTTACTGTTGTCACCCACACAAATGGAAATCAGCAGAGAAATGTCACCTAGATGGGAGACTCTTTGATGGCAGTACCCTCATGTCCTCCCAGAAACCCTTCAGCGAACTTACTTATCTTTTACTCCTTCTAGAGACTGTAAATGGAAATTTGAAGGGAAGGTAACATGTATGAATCTAGTACTATCAGAGTTTGTGTATTATGCTCACTTACAACGTATTGTCTATAGGCTCCGTCAATGGCAACTGGGGAGAGACCTGGGCATTATCCAACTTGAAGATGCCCTTCTGATACTGAAATGTAACTTTTAATGTGAACCCCTTTATTGGACCATCAATGTAGGTGTCATATAATGGGAATGGCAATCTCTATGGCGTAGGCTTAGGCTGCTCCCACATAATCTACATATGCTTTAGGTCCAACACAACTAACTCCCCACACTGAATTGTCCCCTCATACAAGGGGAATGAAGCTGAATGTAGGCATGACACATAGCAAAAACATCCACTGGAGGGAAAGGGGGAGTAAGTCTATGAGGCCCTCGGAGTACCTACCTGTTAGGGAACCCTTCAGACAACTCTTTTTATACTAGGGGGGCCGACCTTCTACACATGCATAGGCTCCCTCTAGCCTTTAGCCTTTAACTTTTAATTTTTGGATTTTGATTAATTTCTTTCTAATCATTACATTTCTAACTTGTAACTAAACAAACCTCTTTTGTACCCATTAGTCTAAGAAGACAATGCACACTTCTCTCCTAATCGTCTGGTCTAGACATCAGCACTGCATACTATTGCGCTACTCATCAGTGTTGTCGGGAGCCCGTTGAGTACTGAAAATCTCCTATTGTGGTGTCCTGTTGACACTGAGTAGGGACACACGATACACCACTCACTGTGGGGGCCTGCAGATAGACTCCTCTTTGTAATATATTTCAATAGCATAGCTCCCAGATACTTGAGAGAATCCCAAGGAAGGGGGAGGCTGGAAGGGGGGATGATGTGAGAGTTCTATTCTCTCCAATAACACTTAGCCGAAATGGTACTACTTAGGCTTTCAAACAGTTTTACTTATAATGATGTTTATCTCATGACCTTATTTTATTTTTAATTTGATTATGTTCAATATACATTTTCCAAGCAACAGTTTTTTACGTTCCTGAATTTTGCTCTCTACATCTAAAGCACTACCATTCACTGCTGGTGTCCCCCAAACTTTAAACTTCAAACCTTGCACTTTAAACCCTAAACCCTACACCTATACATACCACTCAACATCCTTTGATTCATCTGTATACCCTTTTAGTCCTCCTCAGTGATACACCACTTGATCCTTTCCCAGTTCACTGACCCCCCACAGCTGTCCTAACGGACCATAGCTGACACTCCAGATCCCCCTCACTAGGTGGATAGGCACGCCTACAACCACCTCCAGTAATCATTCACATAAGTCGCCCACATTTACCACTGTGGTGCACTTTTCACATTCCACAAACGACCCCTGCCCACCCTCCTCCCCCCGGAGTCTTTTACCTTCCTACACTTAATCCCAACTACTTCCTTCTCTCCTCTCTTTAATCCTTTTCTATCTGCTATCTCCTCCCTCAGGTGGGGACCACTCCTCCCACCCCCTTCTCGTTTTAGACATAAGACCAATCCCTGAATACTACAAGGACACCTGGGCTGAACCCACTGAACCCACATATTATTATCAACTATCCTAACAACACGTAAAATGCAGAAAGAACCAACCACCAAACAACAAATTTCACTAAAATGTCTTTTGCTCAATGTGAAGGGCTTAAACCTCCCAGAAAAGAGATCTCAAGTACTTTCAGCATTAAACAAATACAAAGCCCACTTCCTACTGTTACAGGAAACACAATTCCGATCAGATGCTGTTCCCAAACTAGCGAATCATGTATATAAGCAGGTACTACACTCCACACACCAAGCCTCCAAAACTAAAGTGGTCTCTATACTCATCTCCAAACGTGGATTTTCAACTAACAGATTCGATAATCGACCCTGACTGCAGATATATCTTTATCAAGGGTACATTTGCATCCAAACCAATCACATTGGCAAATACATACTACCCGAATAAACATCAAATATCATTTTTAAGAAAGGTTTATGACCTCCTATCTACTTTCCTAGAGAGTATGGTAATATTGGGAGGAGACTTCAATGTCCCATTAAACCCAACATTAGACTCCTCTACAGGCACATCCACACTCCCGTACCGAGCACTACAACAGATCAAACTTCAATTACAAAACCTAACACTTCATGATACATGCTGTACCATGTTCCCAACCGACAAAGATTACACCTTTTTCTATCCTCCACACTAAAAGTACTCTAGAATAGACTATATTTTTCTTTCTTAGACAGACCTATCACTCCCCTTGCAGGCCATATCATATCAAACTCTATGCAAAGATGCTAGAAAATAAGTTGCTGCCCCTTATCCCTGGCCTTATCTCATCCTATTAAGTGGGCTTTATGCCAAAAATAAAGGTGGAATTGGCCTGCCAGACCTCCACAAATATTACTTAGCATGCCACCTGACTAGAGTTGTGGATTGGAAGTCCACAAACTGGGGAAAGCCTGGGTTACACTGGAAAACTCTCTCATGTGTAATCCAACACATATTCTTCCCTGGCTGTCATCTCAAATTTTTCCCCAGTCTATTAAGATACATCCACTAATCCATCTTTCGCTAATGGCCTTTAGTAAAGTGGTATCTCTCTTTCACATATCATCACAACCAGGTCCATTGACCTCTCTAAGGGAAAATCTGGATTCCCCCCCGGGGAGAGTCAGCCACATTCCTACTACAAGAATAGCCACATGAGGAAGTTCAAGCACACCACGTCTTTAATAGGGGTCATTTGCGATCTTATGAAAAATTGGTGTCTGAATCAGGCACAAAAGAATTTCCCTTCTGGTCTTACAGACAGCTGAGGCATGTTCTCACCTCTAAAGACTCAACTGGCACATGGACAAGGCAACTTACACCATTTGAACTACTTTGCTCTTGCAATATACCACAAAGAAACCTCATATCTCTCATTTACGCCCTATTCTAAGATGGCACCCCTCAAATACAGAAACCTCACGTATATCTTGGGGAAAAGATCTACAATTGACATTCACTGATGATGAATTGGAAGCCATATATACACTTGCCCACAAGGGATCAATGAACGTAGTGCTCCAGGAAAATGGATACAAATTTGTGAAAAAATGGTATAGAACCCAAGCCTGCTTACAAAAATTTTCACCTTCAATCCCAAACATTTGTTGCAAAAGAGAAGAAGGCTCCATGATCCACATTTGGTGGGAATGCGTTGCGCTCCAACCATTCTGGAGGGAGGT
This sequence comes from Lithobates pipiens, assembly GCF_037356315.1. Lineage (NCBI taxonomy): Eukaryota > Metazoa > Chordata > Amphibia > Anura > Ranidae > Lithobates > Lithobates pipiens. The sequence continues at coordinate 121,803,767 of NW_027507758.1, forward strand.
GCACTCCATAATAACACGCATTACCATCTATACCCTGGACTACAATCCCGCTCAATATCTCCTTCATCATACAACCCTTCTTAAACAAAGCTACCATAAATCGCTAGCCATGCACATGGTCAGTGCGGCCAGACTCTGCATTCCTGCTCATTGGCGGTCAACCGACACCTCAACCATCAGGGAATGGCTGACCAGAGTTGCTAAGATAGAGGAGATGGAGGAACTGATCTACACCTCTCAAGACCGCATACAGAAATTCACTAATATTTGGGCTTGTTGGACACAATTCAAAACTACAGAGTGCTATAAGTCCTACTTCCCTTTGTAATACTTTATCACCCAACTTACCTAGAAGTGATTCCCCTGCACCCTGATCAGGACTGGGGGGTTGGGATGAGGAGCAGCCGCCACTACCCTTCCCCCCTCTCTTCCCCATCTGTTCCCTTTCACCCTTCTACCAAGTCTTCTTTTCACTTATTCTTATCTCCCTACACCATCTCTATGCTACCATAACAAAATAACCTGCCAAAAGTGATTAGTTAGCCCACCAGAGACACATGAACCCTGCCTCACCACATAAAAAAACAAGATTAATGTTCTTCTCAATGCCATGATTGGACCTGTTGACAGTGGTCCCTATGGATTATAACCAGTTACAACACTACTTGTTTCCATTTTGGTGTCTCAACTTAAGATGTACAAATTTTGTTTATTCATGCAGTGTTAATACTCTTATATGACTTATTTTGTTTCAAAAGAACCCTGCGGGTCTTTTCTCTATGACTCATGCTGTAATAACATTCTATGTTTCGCCAATAGGAAAACTTGTCATGGAGGCTTCTTTGGATGATATGTTAAATGTATTGTACATGCAATTTTCTTTTACTTCAATAAAAATCTTTTGTGGGAAAAAACAAAAAATAAGATATAATATGCAGTACTGAAACATTGCTGAAACGGGGTCCTACCACACTGAATGCAGTACAGTGTCAATGATCCACATGGTTTTGACACCTGTTCTCTACTCAATCTTTCTTTTAATATTTGTCCCTCTGTGTCCCCTTTACATTTCTACTGGCTGCTGACCATACCTCTATCTCAGTATTCCAAAATACACTTTTTAAGAAGAAACAAAAAATCCTCTTAATTACAGTCTACTTCTAGCAGAGAGCAGTATAGTATAAATGTAAGCTCAATGTTTTATTGGAGTAAACATCATTATTAATTAATCATGAATTTTAATTATGCATTTATCTTACTGCTGTCAGGAGATGAAAATAGTTGAAATCTTGACCTTGGAAAAGGATGAGATCACCAAAATTTAAATTCTAAAGGCTTACATTGGTGAAGAAATTACTCTACTATGTCTTAGTTTAGACTTTAGTCCATCTGGAAGCATTTCTGTGGTCAGCATTTGCAAAATATGGAGGTTGAATAAACTATTTACTACACATGCAACTTTAGAGAAAATCATGGAAGAAAAGTGTAATTAAAATACCAATCCATGATAAAAAAAAACTGGTTACACAGATCTTCTGCAATGTTATTAGTAGATTTCATAGGTGTGCAAAGTCTATTGCATTCGGGTGTGCACCCCAAAGCTCAAACACATATGCGTGTGTGTGCGTGCATATGTATATATACTGACAGTGTCAGTAGAGCAATGGACGGTGTCAGTAGAGCAGGGAATAGTGGTAGGAGGTCAATGGACGGTGTCAGTCGTTTTAATTTGTAATAATTATTTTATATTATATTTTACAATTTTATTTTTTTAATTTTATTTTTTACTCTTTTTTTAGAAGCCCCATTAGGGGACTTTGGTGAAATATCAGGGGTCTATACAGGAGGAATCTGCAGCACACGGAGAGATTAGTAGCAAAAGATTTATTTTGCTACTGGCAAGTCCCTTGTGCCAGTTTTCTTACTGTGATGGTGGTGATGACATACCCCAAATGTACTAGTTTGTATGCATCTCTGCACAGGGTAATCTTTGTGGGAAACTGTGCAATTGTGCCCTTCTTTGATGCATTATAATCTGTCAATGCAGCTCTAAAATGTCAATAGCAGGAAATGGTGAAAAAGTTTCCACTTACTCAGGGAGGTGCATGGAGGCTGCACATAATTTATAGCTGAAGTGAAACATACACTAGATTCACTGCTAAAGAGACATGATTTATTACTTTCCTTGATATCACTGGCCCTTAAATAGTGGAGTTAGCTGGGATTTTGCAATGAAAAGCAATTTAATTGAGGATAGACATAACTGTGGCCAAATCATGTATTAATAAATAGAGCCCTTAATTTGTTCATCTGCTTATCTATTTTAAAACAGCTTAGTAATGTGGGTTATATCTGTGCATTTTAAATTAGTACACTTGCAAATTGAATTATCCTTATAAGATACAAATTTAATAATAAGGATGGTTCATCACCTCCGCAAATTAATAAAGTATTGTTGATTTATCTTAGTCACAGTATAATGTGCAGTGAAGATACAGTAAATCACCATTGCAAATGAGCCAGTGTTTCCTAAAACACATGTATAATAAATTGCACTAAATTTGCAATTATATATTGACTGTCATGATAAAAAGAAAAAAAGTGGTTATAATGTAAATTATACTACCTATAACATAATATATTTCATATTTTATGACCAGTGTTTAATTGTCTTCTATTTGCCCATGTACTGAATTTTGATATCAAAAAGGCAATGTCAAATCCCATGCCAAATTGTATCAATGTGAACCTAGGTTGAAGGTGTTTTACTTCTCTTTGAAAAAGAACCAGAATGGATTGCTAAATACCTACGGTACCAATGTAGAATAAGTGCTCCTTCTGTAGTGGCCCAGCCTGTTCAATGATGCTTTAATAAAATTAACATGGCAGGTCAAACATTGGCAAAGGAACTTTTTGGGTGCAATCACCAATAAAACTGGAAAACATGCTCCAGTCTCTATTCATTTAGAAAGAGCAGCAGATGGCCATGCTAATAACTGTAATTTTTTCCCTAAACAGATTCCAAGAACTGTTCTTGGGTGAATAATTTAAAGTTGGTAATGGTGTTAAAGGGGTTATCAGGGAAAAAATTCTGAAGGAAATGGGAGGGGGGTGCCTAGAGGGCCTTTCCTGCTTCACCCCTTTGCAAATCTTAGGTTTTCCTGCTTGAACCTTATACCAAAAGAAGAGCTGAACATTTACATGCTAATATCTGTCTTTTCTCAAAGTCTCATCTTTCAAGGGTAAAATTGATGATCAGTCAACATTATTTATCTTTTGATTTATCTTTTGATGAGGTCTTCAAAAGGCTGTGCCCTCTAGGAAACTGGTCCTTGTGCCAAAGGCTGACATAAAATCTGCTTTCCAACTTTTGCCAGTTTTCTTATAGGCCTACATAGCTTTGGGTTCTCAGTTTAAGGGTTATTTGCCCTATGACACATGTTTACATATGAGCTGCTCTCATTCTGTTTCTATTTTGTTTTTTTTGTTTTTTTGCCATTTTTGGAGTCAGCGGCTTCTTAAGAGTCTGGCCAAAGCGAATCCATTATCTTGATGATTTTCTATTTATGGGTTCCGAAGATTCCAATGTCTGTTTGTCATTTTCACAATTATTTGAAAAAAAAAGAGCTTTGTCATGACTTGAGCTCATGAGAAAACTGTTACCCACTGTATGTTTAGACTTCATGGGCATCATGATAGATTCAGTCATGTTGGAATTTAAACAAACAAAAAAGGCACCTCTAAGTGCAGCAATAAAATACTTTAATAGCCTGAAAAACACTTACAAGACATTAGATAAAAATAGGCTCATCATTGTAATTTAGTTGGGATAGTGGTCCGGTGTCAGTTATGGAGGTCCTGGAGGTGGTCCTATGGGCAGCAGGGTATCCCAGCCAACCAGCAGAGGGAAGCAACAAAAGCATCAACAGCGCTTCTGGGATGAGCATGGAACGCAGGACCCTGAAGGGATGACAACAAAGACTGGAAGTGATGTAAAGTGATGTTTTATCACTTCCGGTCCATCCGGTCCATGTAGTCCACGCTGGTTTTGGCCCCCTTCCGCCGACGTCACTTCCGGGGTTCTGTGATCCACGCTGATCCTGGCAGCATGGCTGATCCTTTTGGCGCTTTCTTCTGCTGCGGTTTGCCTCTGTTGGTCAGCTGGGATCCTCTGCTGCACTACTGGACCACCTCCAGGGTCTCCATAATTGGGACCACCCTGAAGCCGGACCACCATCCCAACTAACTTACCATGATGAGCCTATTTTCAAATATAACGTCTTGTAATTGGTTTTAATCTTCTGAGCTATTAAAGTATTTTATTGCTGCACTTAGAGGTGCCTTTTTTGTTTGTTTATCCTTACCACACTTGGGCAGCACTTCACTCATGAAGTGCTGCCCAAGTGTTTGAAGACACCACCCTGCCTGTATTGTATCCATCTCTATTGCGGACATTGCTTCCGGTCAGTCCTGTTATCCAGAGCACCCTACACACTTCTCTAATTATCATGATGGAAATTAGACTTTAAAGGGAAAAGAACAAAAGCACCAAAGACAACATTTGTAGTCTCATACAGAAAAAAAAGATATTACTTGAAGAGCTGCAGTGGTTGTTAGGGTCTTCTCAAAGGGTATCATTTGCAGTTCCATGTGTGTGTACTGATTATTACTAGGAGGACATAATGCTGTATCTGCTTGATTCCTGTGTCCAAATATGTCTGTGGCTCTAGCCAACAAAGAAAACAACATGTGAAAGTTACTATTCAGTCATAAAATGTGTGATAGTCTGATAGAAGACTTCCATGTGCACTGTAATTTTGCAATATTTTATTTGCAAGGCAGGAATATGTAACCAGCTCCAATGCAAATGGAAATGCCAACTGTTGTGCTTTTCTATGCTTTTCTATCATAGGTTACAAAACTCCTGCTGACTGGCTGCTGCCAAGAGCAGAAAATAAGTTCTCCATATGAAAAAGACTATGTAGAAACCCTCCTAACACAAAGACACAGCACATGACAAATTGCACTTTTGGCATGAATCGTTAGAATATAGTAAATGTCTACCCTCAACCAATCAGCCCAGTCCAAGTCTCGGTTTGTTCAGGTGAAAGGATTGGCTTATTACCAATAAAGATATATTTGACATAATGCTCAGACTTTTTTACAATTTGAAAGAAAACAAAGACATTTGAAACAGTGCTTTTGAATTTGCTACACAGAGACAGTTTTGAACTTTCTGTGATCCTTTTCCTTTTCATGATAGTAGCTTCCTTTAATAAGATTTATCAGACTCTGCATGACCCACTGATACCTGGCATCACTTTCATCTGCCCATAAATGTTAAGTGAAAAATTATTATAACTAATGTTTCTTCCATTACAGTACAGTTCGTCAGGTTCTTTCAGCAATGCAAGGGCACATATTTCAAATTGTACTTATGTTCTGGTCTTGATATAGATCAAAGTGAGAAATGTGTACTTAAAAATGGACGATACTGCCAAGAATGAAATTGCACTGATTGCCCTTTTTAGTGACAAAATACAGAGTTGAATTTATCATTTCTGATGCCTAAAACTTTGTAAATGTCCTTTCAAATGGGCTCCACCCCTTTTGTACCACTCATGTCTCATGATAATTACCGTGTAAAAAATGAAAACACAGATGTATTTTTGGAGACACCATCTTAGCTATGCTCATAAATATGTTATATGCATTTAGCATTAGCTAATGATTGTGTCATCTGAGCACTAAAGAGTATTTTGGCTCCTCTCAGCACTCCCTATTTTACTGATGGATCTATCTAAACATGTTTATTTGTTATCAGAAAAAAATAATAATTCTACTGTCCGAATGCTTATAGTTATTTTTCTAAGCAAAGTTGAATATTTTTTCAGTAATGCATGCTAAATGAGTAGACCTAATGAGAACTGACAACCAACTCAGAGAACCAATTATCATATGCAAAGAGCATCAGACCATCATAGCAAAGTTTGAAAGGCCCACAGAAGAATCACTAGGTTTGCGAGCTGGCAATTATTCAAAACATTTCTTTTATTATAGAGACAGTACCCATGTTGAAAGGATGGCATAATCCACACACCTGACTCAGTGTTTTATTTTTTATTTTTTACTAAAGCTGGAGAGCCCAAAATCAAGCTCACTTCTGCATAGAAACCATTCATCTTCTAACCTCAGGTTGTTCAATTAAGCTTTGGCAATAAAACCTGGAAGCTGATTGGTTTCTATGCAGAAGTTAGCCTGATTTTGCACTCTCCAGCTTAAGTAAATAAGCCCCAGTGTATGTCGACCTCTCTTTTAATTTAGCGTTATTTTCAAAGTGCTAAACTAACCAGTTTGCCCCTTTACTACTGTCATGTACCTAGTCTAATATTGAGATGATGAAGTTAAACTCTCTTCCATCTTCAGCCCAAACACTCCTGGAAGTACGACAGGAAGAGCTGTGGTACAGGAGAGACATACTGTATATACTGGGGGGGACATACATGCAATGACTTGGACCAGCAACATCAACAGCAATGAGCAAGCTGAGGGGAGGAGGACAATTTCAGATATAAAGCAGTCACCTGGAACTGGCAAATTGTACCCAAATGATGACCATCAGGGTCCACTTACCAGAATTAAAGTAGAAGCATTTATCAGTGTCACCAGCATACCAGCAGGATGGTACCTCATAGAAAACAGGAGAAGAAGCTGGGTTGCAAAGCAGTCCAAGATTATCAATAGGAGGACAATGAGGTACCAAATCATAGGCAGAGGCAGAGCCTGGAACGGGCAGCGAACAACAACAGGCTGAGGTACTGAATTACTAAGTTGTGAGCAAGATTATTGCCCAAGAAAAAAAAAAACTGATGATAAAACCACATAGGCAGAAGTCAGCGCAAAAGGTACAGGGAAATTAAAAAAGCAGGTCTGAAATGGAAGCCAGTAGGCATCAGCAGAGTATTCATGAGGCACAGGTCAGGTCATAAAGTAAGGGCTGAAGACCAGCCAGCACTAGCTGTTTTTTAAGTAGGCCTCTGGGTGCAAAAACTACTACATACTAGGTATGCGCACATGACAAGGTACGTTATGTTATGACTTCTACACATGTAGATGTCTATTGACGCCAGTTAACAGGAATTCCTGGACAACTGCTAGAAGCTACAGTAGATGCAGATTCATCCTCACAATGCACACTGAATAAGCTATAAAGGAATTTTGAGGGTGCCCTTTATACTTCTAACAGCACTGAAACATCCACTGTTTCTTTGGATTTCTTAGTGTTTTTAAAGCCGAATACCTTTGCAATATACAATACTGATTGGAATTTTAAACTTACAATATTTATATACTTTAAAATATACATTATGTATATTTACCTCTTAAACATTATGGCAAATTTACCTCCGAGATTTCCATGCTCCAAAAGACAATACCACATCACCTCTCTGTTGCTACTGCATCTCTCTTCTCTAAAGCTATTTCTACTGCTGATATTTTTTGTGTTCAGTAGTAGGATGGCCAATGAAAAATCAACTCCTGCGTATGCTCCTCTATGACATATAACAGATAACGGGAGAGTACACTGCACTGCAAATGCTGTGAAGGAAGAATAAATAAAAGTAGAAAGGGAAAGGAGTTTTTGTGGCATACATGGGGCTTGCTTTACTAAAGGCAAATAGACTGTGCACTCGCCTTATGCAAGTGCAATTACTCCAAAGCTTAGGACATGAGGTAAAACTTCACTTTGCAAAGAGTACCCAATCACGTGCAAGGAAAATTAAAAAAGCTTACTTGACTGGATGATGGAAGTCAGCAGAGCTTCTGCTCATATACCAAGCTCTGGAGCAATTGCACTTTGCAAAGTGAACAGTCTATTTGCCTTTAGTAAATGAACCCCATCGTCTCTACTACATAAACTGTGCCCAAAAAGCTGTGCTTTAAAGGCTGTTTTGATATAATATTCATATTGCCTCCAACAGGTAAATGTGAAGATATTTCAACTTTTTATCATTGGTGAGTCCGTGACCACATATAATAGCCAAAACAGTAAGGTACCTTTCCATGCTGTGCTCTGTGGGTGTGCACATCCTCATCGGTCTTATTGTAAAATAAGTTTCCAAGTGTTAGCAGACCAATAAAGCTTTGACAGATTGCAGCAGGCAGTATTTTCCCACTGCAAATGCCTGCAATGGTTGACAAGCTTCGCTGACCAGTGCTAAGGGTTCCTGAGAGGTGATTAAGTTGTCTAATAATGCGTACTAAATATTTTTGCCAAGTAATGTTTATACTTAGACAAAAGGTTCTGGAAAACCCCTTTAAATGCTGCTACTTTAAAACTGAGGCTTTTGGTTCCAGTTTTCAAGATGCTACCTAATATGGTGGATAGTATGTCAAAATATCAGGTATCGGTACATTCTAAACTGTTTAGGGAATTCTACAACTACTTGTTTTGATGTAATCTTTTTTTTTTATTATTATATAGACATTTTTGTTAAAAAGGGCACACCAGGTAATGAAGTGTAGCGTTTTAAGATAAAACTTGATACCTGGGCATGTTTAACCTCCCTGGCAGTATTTCCGAGTCTGGCTCGGGGTGGAATTTCAGAACCAAAGCGGTAACCCTGAGCCAGCTCGGGATCGCATCGCAGGATCCAGGAAGAACTTACTTACCTTGTCCCCTGGAGCCTGCGATGTCCTCCCCACAGTGTGAGCAACTCATCCTCCTCTCGATTCATCAAGGAGCCGAGCTCCTTTCCCTCCGAGCCCTGTGACGCATGGGGACGGAGAATGGCGCCAAATTCAAAAAGTGAAACACACACTGTACATACAGTGCATTGTAATATTACAGATTACATTACTGTATGTAATTATTTCACCTCCCTTTTGTCCCTTGTGGTTTCTCCAGTGCCCTGCATGCAGTTTTATATTATAAAAACTGTTCTTTGTTCTTGGAGATTGTCCATAGCAACCAAAACCGTCCCTTTACATCAAAAGCTGTTTTAGACCAGCTAGAAAATAGTGATAATAAATTAGAATCACTCGCAGAATTGAGTGATAGTGATTTGTGGGGAGATCCGTCATTAAACACTGAAAAGTAATGACAGCGACAATTCTGAAACTGAGCAAATTTCAGTGTTTTTGATTTGATTACATTATTCAATAATTTTTATTATTTATTATATTATTATTATATTATTATTTAGTAATTATTTATAGTTATTTATTATATTATAATTTATGATTTCGTTTTTCAAACTTTATCATACCCAGGATGTCTACTAGACTCTGGTTTAGACAGATTTAAGTGAGTTATTCCTAAGAATTATAGGCCTACAATATAAAATGCCAAATTTCCATGCAAAATAATTATACCGCTTTCAGCACCAAAAATCTGAAATAATCATACCGCCAGGGAGGTTAAGGATGTTCATTATTTACTTTTTAGTTGTACAGGCTTCCCAGTTATAAGTTTATATTTAACCCTAGCTTACTCTTGGCACCAAGAGTCAGGGGTTAGATATAATTTTAGGATTTTTTTGTGCTTACATGTTTGATTTTATTGTTTCATCTCCCCCCCCCCCCCCCATTTTTTTTTCTGTTCTTCCTGATAACTTCAATAAAAATATTGAACAAGGTTATGTTAGTGCGGAATCTTCCACACACATCAGCACATGAAAGGGCAGTTGCATTTAGTCACCAAGTTATATGACAAATTACTGCAGGACCAAACATTGACAAACAATCTTTCTGTCGCAGCCTCCTACAGGCAAGAGAATCTTGTAGAATCTTTCTGAAAAGGATTATATACAATTTAGATCGAGGTAAAATAATAAGTCTTCCTGAGTATGTATTGAAAATCCCATCACTTATTACCAACTTTTTTTTTGCACATACAAAGTGAATCTCAACTTCAGTAGAAAACTAGAAAAAATGAGTACAGGGTAGAACTTCAACTAGCTTTTGCTTTTTTGCTTTCTGTGTTCTATTAGGGAGATGCTTCCTCACATCCTGTAAGAACACAAAGTGAAGGAAAGTCTTTCTCTCCTATTTTTATAATGCTTTATTCCTGTCTGTGCTTATCTGTCCAGGTGACAACTGCACCTCTTCATTTCTTGAACTTGTGTCCCAGAAACAGTAGGTGGGGGAAAATATTCCCAATAGGATCATAAACATAAATAAAAACTTAACTCTTTAGCAATTGGCTTAAAAAAAAAAAAAAAAAGATAATAACACAAAAATACATGTTTTTATTGTTTACACATTTATCCTTACTAAGAAAAACACAGTATATGCATAAATTGCATACCACATTCATTCAAAATAATATCTTTATTCTTAAGTGTGTGCTTACTTCCTTTAATTCATGTTTCTTTGTAAAGCTTATCATACTTAAATGAATGATCAAAACACGTTTTTTTGCAATGGTGCAAATTTCGGGAAGCAAGCCTCAATTCCGCGTTACAGTTTGTTTATCACAATATAACAGTTAAAACTTATTTCCACAAAATCAATCAAAATTTCCAGTAAATAAAAATCACTGAGTTGGTCTTGGTGGCACGCCCCAGGAAAAGAAATAAGCCATTTGAGACTTATCTCAGAGCTTTCAAACCATAAGTCGTGCATCATAAAGGCATAAATCCTTGCTAATGTGTGTGTGCTATTGGGATTACAATGATAACTGCCCCCTTAGGAAAATTAGATTCTTTCTAAGTTTCTTTATTGGAAGACTGGCACTACATTAGACATAGGTTTCTGAAAATTAGCAAAAATTAATGTAGCATTTAGAGAAGTGTTATTATAAGCTTGCATTATCTTAGAACTTTAGGATGCATAATCATTCTTCATTTTACATTTTATTTATATATTTTCACTGATTTGTAAAAATCTGTGGGTTCTATGGAAAAATGTATTCCTAGCTTTCCTTAACATTGATACAATTTGATTTTTAATAACTTTTTCAATCAAAACATAATAGTTATGCCCTTATTCTATAATACTGTTACAGTAATATATAATGCATTTGACATATTTAACCAGTTGCCGATCACCCCTATAGCAGATTTACTGCTACAGGGCGGCCGCGCTGTGCAGAATCACATATATATATATATACATGATTCTGCACTTCCAAGTTTTGGGCGAGTTGAGCTGATCATCAGGTCCCACAGATCCAATGTCTGCCGTCACCCGCTGATTGTTCGGTACACTGACAGAATGCAAGTCTGTCTATGTAAACAAAGCAGATTGTCATTCTGTCAGTACAGAAGGCATGGATCATGTGTTTCTGTAAAGCAGGAAAACCAATCCATGTCTTCAACTAGTAAAAACACCTTCCCCACTACACTGAAACATTAGCTAGGCACACAGATAACCCTTTGATCGCTTCTGATGTTAACCCCTTCTCTGCCAGTGTCATTAGTACAGTGACAGTGCATATTTTTTAGCACTGATCACTGTATTAGTGTCACTGGTTCCCAAAAAAGTGTCAGTTAGGTGTCCGATTTTTCCGACACAATATCACAGTCCTGCTATAAGTCACTATAACTGATCACTGTCATTACTGGTAAAAATATATATATATATATATATCCCATAGTTTGTAGACGCTATAACTTTTGTGCAAACCAATCAATATACGCTTATTAGGATTTTTTTTACCAAAAACATGTAGCAGAATACTTATTGGCCTAAATGAATGAAGAAATTAGATCTTTTTTTTTTTTATTGGATGAGTTTTAGAGCAGAAAGTAACAAATATTGTTTTTGTGCTTCTAGCATAAAAGTAAAAAAATGCAGAGGTGATGAGATACCACCAAAATAAATCTCTATTTGTGGGAAAAAAAAGGACAAAAATTTTGTGTGTTGTCAGTCAAAGTAATACAGTGCCGTATCACAAAAAAATGGCCTGGTCAGGAAGGGGGAAAACCTTCCAGAGGTGAAGTGGTTAAAAAAAGTATGGTATTATGAAATATGTATAAACACTTGGAATCGAATATACAGTATTGTGGGTAATTATTAACACTAAAGTTTCATCTGTCATTATCTCGTCTTCCCTGGTTCTTCCTTCCCCCTTTTATCAGTATGCTAAGGAAATGTTTAACCACTTAATAACCGGCCTATAGCCGAATGACGGCTACAGGGCGGTTTCTTAACTGTGGGAGGCCGTCATATGACGTCCTCCCAGAATTCCGCTCTCGCGCGCCCCCTGGGGCGCGCACTCGAGAGCATCCATAGCGGCCGTTTACCACGTGATCGCTCCGTCAAATGATCACTTGTAAACAAACCGGCGTCCTCCCTCCCCCTCTCTGTACCGATCGGAACAGCGGAGGGGGAAGAGATCGGTGTCAGCAGCGATGTGGGCTGCATCTGCAGTGCCCACATCGCTGCTCACGGAAAATTAACCCCTCGATTCCCTGCAAATACTCTGCAATACCCTGCCATTACTCTGCATTACTCTGCAATACCCTGCATTACTCTGCATTACTCTGCATTACTCTGCATTACTCTGAAATACTCTGCATTACTCTGCAATACTCTGCAATACTCTGCATTACTCTGCAATACTCTGCATTACTCTGCAATACTCTGCAATACTCTGCAATACCCTGCAATACTCTGCAATACTCTGCAATACTCTGCAATACCCTGCATTACTCAGCAATACTCTGCAATACTCTGCATTACTCTGCAATACTCTGCAATACTCTGCAATACCCTGCAATACCCTGCAATACTCTGCATTACTCTGCAATACTCTGCAATACTTTGCAATACTCTGCAATACCCTGCATTACTCTGCAATACTCTGCAATACTCTGCAACACTCTGCAACACTCTGCAATACCCTGCAACGCTCTGCAACACCCGCCAATACCCTGCAACACTCTGCAATGCTCTGCAACACTCTGCAATGCTCTGCAACACCCACCAATACCCTGCAACACTCTGCAATGCTCTGCAACACCCGCCAATACCGTGCAACACTCTGCAATGCTCTGCAACACCCTCCAATATCCTGCAATGCTCTGCAACGCAATACTCTGCAACGCCATACTCTGAGATACCCAGCCATAGTCGGTGATACCCTGCAATACCCAGCCATAGACACCGCCCCCCTCCCGCCACCCTCCGGTGCTTCTACCGACTCGCCAATACGATCAAATCCAGAATCTTTTTTTTTTTTCCAGGCTTCCCAGCTTATAGGTGAGATGCGGGGTCTTATTGACCCCATATCTCACTGTAAAGAGGACCTGTCATGCCATATTCCTATTACAAGGGATGTTTACATTCCTTGTAATAGGAATAAAAGTGATCAAAAAATTTATTTTTGGGGGAAAAAATGTCAAACTAAAATAAATAAAGTAAAATGAACAATACATTTTTTTTTTTAAAAGCGCCCCTGTCCCCATGTGCTCGCATGCAGAAGCGAACGCATACGTAAGTCCCACCCACATATGAAAACGGTGTTCAAACCACACATGTGAGGTATCGCTGCGAACGTTGGAGTGAGAGCAATAATTCTAGCCCTAGACCTCCTCTGTAACTCAAAACATATAACCAGTAAAAAAAAAATTTAATCGTCGCCTATGGGGATTTTTAAGTAGCGACGTTTGGCGCCATTCCACGAGCCTGTGCAATTTTGAAGAGTGACATGTTAGGTATCTATTTACTCGGTGTAACTTCATCTTTCACATTATGCAAAAATTGGGCTAACTTTACTGTGTTTTTATTTATTTTTTTAAGCACAAAACTGTTTTTTTTTCCAAAAAAAAGCATTCGAAAAATTGCTGCGCAAATATCGTGCGAGATAAAAAGTTGCAACGACCACCATTGTATTCTCCAGGGTGTTTGCTAAAAAAACATATATAATGTTTTGGGATTCTATGTAATTTTCTAGCAAATAAATGATGATTTTTACATGTAGGAGAGAAATGTCAGAATTGTCCTGGGTGCTCCAGAACGCCTGATGGCGCTCCCTGCATGTTGGGCCTCTGTATGTGGCCACACTGTGTAAAAGTCTGTACTCGGGAGTAATAGCAGAATGTGTTTTGGGGTGTAATTTGTGGTATGCATATGCTGTGTGAGAAATAAACTGATAATATGACAATTTTGTGAAAAAAAAAAAAGTAAAAAAAATCTTGATTTTGAAAAGAATTGTGGGAAAAAATGACAACTTCAAAAAACTCATCATGCCTCTTACTAAATACCTTGGAATGTCTTCTTTCCAAAAAGGGGTCATTTGGGGGGTATTTGTACTTTTCTGGCATGTTAGGGTCTCAAGAATTGAAATAGGCCGTCAGTACTTCAGGTGTGATCAATTTTCAGATATTGGCACCATAGCTTGTGGACTCTATAACTTTCACAAAGACCAAATAATATCCACCAATTTGTACTTATTTTTACCAAAGATATGTAGTAGTATAAATTTTGGCCAAAATTTATGAAGAAAAAATTACTAATCTGCTAAATTTTATAACAGAAACAAAGAAAAATTCATTTTTTTACAGAATTTTCTGTATTTTTTCTTTTATAGCACAAAAAATAAAAAACCCAGCGGTGATTAAATACCACCAAAAGAAAGCTCCATTTGTGTGAAAAAAAGGACAAAAATGTCATATAGGTCCAGTGTTGCATGACTGAGTAATTGTCATTCAAAATGTGAGAGCACCGAAAGCTGAAAATTGGTCTGGTTATTAAGGGTGTTTAAGTGCCCAGTGGTCAAGTGGTTAAAATCAAACTCTATCATTTGTAATTACATACCTTATTTTAGAACTGTGATGTAATCATTCAGTCTTTGTGCTTCTGTATGTAATGCTGGCAGATCATGGTTGATGGTAGGAGCCAGCAGGGTGTTGTACATAGTTTCCATAAAACATTATAGTACCCTATCTTAGTAGTTCTCGCAAGAACCCTGAGCCCTAATGTAGATTGGGTACTGGGAGGAGTTATGCATATATCAAAATGCATTTATGGGTGGATGTCAGTCTGGAGGAGTGGGTTTAACTAAGCAGGCGGTATTTGCAAACAGATTGCACTAGGTAACACCAGCTTGTGATGATGAGCCTTCACAATAGAACAAAACTATGTAAATTCCAATGAATTAAAGGACCAAGGAGAGTAAAGGAGAGTAAAGCTGCAAAGGAAAAGGCTATCTGATGCTAGATGTCATCCAGCGATAAAATGAGACAGGCTCTATGTGACTTGCTTCTAATGCACACTGTAATAAGCTCACAGTCAGAGTTCAGTGGCATTTAACTGTATTTCAGCGAAACAAACTGAAAACGCTATTTAATTATTTTTTTATATTTAAAGCACACTCTCCCATCCATCCATGTCTCTGTGCTTTATTTTGTTAAGAAATAAAGCATGCAGATTTTAGTCATGGCCATCTTGAGTAAGGGTAGCATTTACTTCCTGGAATCTGGCTACCCTTAGCCCAGGTAAGCAGGCAGGTTGGTGTGCTTAACTGAGAAAATCCCTTAGGAACCCCACAGGATAGTATATGAGGAATCCTTTTTAAGTGGAGGTTCAATATAAAGATCTGGAGATCCCCCTCCACAGAGGGGAATGTGAGCTTTTACCATTAGAAGGCCTATATTGAAGATGAGAGTCCATGTGGTGAGGTGGTCATTGCACTGTACTAACTGAATGGATTTACAGCGCTGGGATTGTTGGTTCACAATAACAACAGAAGAGATATTTATTCTGTGTCTGATTTTAAGTACGGTAATCTGAAGCACCTTTGAATGTTTTGATGACCACTACTACTATATATTAATAGGACTTTCAAAATATACTGATTGCACATAGTTTTAAGTCTTACAACACTGGGATTTTGGTCACATTTTTTTTAAACATATGTTCATCATTATCTGTTGATGAGTTCTCTACGTTTGATGTTTTTATTTTAATAATTATAAGGATTGAGACCTGCTTTGCAACACTGAGATTTTGGTCATAATCCCTTGAGATGTATTATTTATTTTTGTTTTCTGGTATTTTTATTATTGTGTAGTGCTACCTTATTATGGTTTTCATGATTTTTTTGTTAAGGTGTGGAACATGCATATTAATATATATACCGTATATATATATATATATATATAGCTAGGAGCTTAGCAGTGCACTGATTATCGCTACATACATTCAAGTAATTGCAGTAAACCTTCCTATCTATTTACTAAGGCTATCAGTAAGGGAATTGAAAATAGTTAATGATGATTGAGAGAGTAAAGTTCTTTTAATATAGATATTCAATCGACCTTGAAATATTTTACTTAAAGTGTTTGTAAACCCTACCAAAGAACAGCTCTTATTAGTTCCCCTTTGGTCCATTCAATATTTAATTAAAAGGTTTTTGTTATATCTTTTTGATATGTGCAAAAATACCTTGATCTTGCCAGAAACGCGGGGAGCTCATAACTACCTATGCTCAAGTATAAGTCTGGAAAAAGGAATGGGACTTTTTAGGCATCAAAGTTAAAGCATAATTAACATTATCCTAAAAACATACAAATTTTATTAATACCAGATATGTTTTAAAAGACGAAGAGAGAATATGATCATCATTTTGCAGCATGATTGATATACAGTACAGCATATAAAGCAAAACAAAATCACCACAAATTACAAGTGCACATGACAAGTGTAAATCTTGAAGGAATGAGTCCTAATGCCTTTCAACTCTCACTGAATATGAGTCTTCTTCAGGCAGTTAAATACAGCGGTAGGTTCTGTAATATATAAATAATGATGTATGCAGATAAATCACTCCTACTAATAACAAATTATGGGTTATGCCGCGAACACATGATTGCACATTCCGACAACAAAATCTGTGGGATTTTTCTGACGGATGTTGGCTCGAACTTGTCTTGCATACACACGGTCACACAATGTTATCGGAAATTCTGAACATCAAGAGCGTGGTGACGAACGATGAGTCGAGAAAATTGAAGTTCAATAGCCGGCTCTTCTGCTTGATTCCGAGCATGCGTGGTACTTTGTGCGTCAGAATTGTGTACACACGATTGGAGTCTCCGACAACGGATTTTGTTGTAGGAAAATTTGAGATCCAAATCTCAAATTTTGTGTGTTGGAAACTCCAATGGAAAATATCCAATGGAGCCTACACACGGCCAGAATTTCCAAAAGCTCCCATCAAACATTTTCTGTTGGAATATCCGACTATATGTACGTGGCATTAGGATGAGCGTGTTCACCAATAGCAATCCTAGGGCATACATTTGGAACAGCACAAGGGACACTTAAAGGTCCACACCTAACCCAAAAAATCCTACTGGTAAATACAAATATATGCACACATATAAAGACTATAGATGTTCAGGGAAACTCCTAGTATAGATAGCAATTCATACTACTAAATAATAATACTTACAAAGCTTAATCATGTCGGTCCAAAAAAAGGGGGAATCAGACCTGCAAGACTTGTTGGTAATATTACAATTGAAGTGGCAGTAACCACAATGAGTATTTAACCCCTTGAAGAAAACTCATATTCCTTGAGAGCTGAAACACATTGGGACTCATTCCTTCAAGATACATTATGCACTTGTCATGTGCTGAACGGTTGTAATTTGTGGTGGTTTTGTTTTTTGCTTTATATGGTTTATATTAGGGATGAACCCGATGTTCGAGTTGAACATAATTAAGTTCATCTCAAACATCAGATGTTTGCCTGTTCACCGAACAGTGATTATTATGCGGTGCTCGCAGCAAATTCGGAACCAGCAGAACACCGTTAAAGTTTATGGAACATTAACATGAAAAACCAAAATTGCTCATTCGAAAAGGCTTATATGTCATTTATTGCCATAAAAAGTGTGTGGGGACCTGGGTCCTGCCCCAGGAGACATGTATCAATACAAAAAAAGTTTTAAAAACGGCAGTTTTTATTCGGGAGCAGTGATTTTAATAATGCTTAAAGTAAAACAATAAAAATTAAATATTCCTTTAAATATCGTACCTGGGGGTGTCTGTAGCAGTGGCACAGTTTTCCCATGTTTAGAACAATACCACAGCAAAATGACATTTCTAAAGGAAAAAAGGTCATTCAAAACTGACTGTGGCTGTAATGAATTGTCAGGTCTTGGCAATATAGATGAACATTATTGAAGAAAAATGGCATGGATCCCCCCAGTCCATTACCAGGCCCTTCAGGTCTGGTATGAATATTAAGGGGAACCCCAAACCAAAAATACAAAAAAATTGTGTGGGGTCTCCCCAAAATCTATACCAGGCCCTTCAGGTCTGGTATGGATTTCAAGAGGAACTCTGTGCCAAAATAAAAAAATGGTGTAGGGGTCCCCCAAAATCCAGACCCTAATCCGAGGATGCAACC
This sequence comes from Lithobates pipiens, assembly GCF_037356315.1. Taxonomy (NCBI): domain Eukaryota; kingdom Metazoa; phylum Chordata; class Amphibia; order Anura; family Ranidae; genus Lithobates; species Lithobates pipiens. The sequence continues at coordinate 121,822,131 of NW_027507758.1, forward strand.
TGGCAGGCCACAGGAAAAGATGAGAGAGTGCCCCCCCTCCTGAACCGTACCAGGCTACATGCCCTCAACATTCTGAGATGCTTTGGAGTCACCCCCAAAGCACCTTGTCCCCATGTTGATGGGGACAAGGGCCTCATCCCCACAACCCTTGACTGGTGGTTGTGGGGGTGTGGGAGCAGGGGTCTTATCGGAATCTGGAAGCCCCCTTTAACAAGGGGACCCCCAGATACTGGCCTCCCCCCATGGGAATTGGAAACGGGTAAATTCTACTTCTAACTTTGACAAAAAAAGTGTAAAAAATAGTAAAAATTTCAGGAGACACTTTGGGATAAGTCCTATATTAAAAAAATAAAAATGTCCCACGATGTAGATCCATCTCATGCCACCGATGAACTGAAAAAAGAAAAAAGGTAGCAACAGCTCTGCCTCCATGGGAGGCTCCCGCTGAGTCATGCTTCTTCTCGGTGACAGCTGTTATATAGCTGAGGGATGTAAATGGGTGACCCCGCCTTCCTCTGACATCATGTGGCATATTTTAAAATACCCTTATTAACAGTATTGGGGTAAAAAGAGGAAAAGATGGCGCAAAAGACCATTCACAGTAGACTCTCGTTATCATAGAGCCAAAGGGGGGGGGGGGGGGCAGAAGAAGGGGGGGAAGGAATGGTTTAAAAGAAAATTGTTAAAAAAAATATATATATATATATATATATATATATATATATATATATTAATGATCACTAAAAGTTCAAGTTCAATGCACCAGTGGCAGCAACAACCTTGAGAGGAGAAGCACCACTCTATAAAAAATATAATGCAGAGAAAGGAGAAGTGTCCCAGACCTAAGTGCAGTATGTATAAAAAACTTTTAAATATTTTTTATACATACTGCACTTAGGTCTGGCGCTCTTCTCCTTTCTCTGCACCAGTATTGGGATGCCTGTTTTACACGCACATAAACTTTAATAGCAACCCAGTCCTGGTCCGTAGGGTTCAATATAGAGTTGGCCCACACTTTGCAGATATAACAGCTCTTCTGTGAAGGCTGTCCACAAGGTTTAAGAGAGTGTCTATGGAAATGTTTAACAATTTTTCCAGAAGTGCATTTGTGAGGTCAGGCACTGATGTTGGACAAGAAGGCATGGCTCACAGACTCTGCTGTAATTCATCCCAAAGGTGTTCTATCAGGTTGCGGTGCAGGCCAGTCAAGATCTCACAAATGCGCTTCTGGAAGAATGGTCAAACATTCCCATAGATACATTCCTAAACCTTGTGGACAGCCTTCCCAGAAGAGTTGAAGCTGTTATAGCTGCAAAGGGTGGGACAACTCAATATTGAACCCTACAGATGGAAACTGGGATGCCATTAAAGTTCATGAGTGTGTAATGGCTGGTGTCCCACTTCCTACATCCTGTATTAATAAAATGTGTATGTTTTTAGAATCATTTTTCTTTTTTTTGTGCTTTAACTTTGATGCCTAAAAAGTCCTATTCCTGTTTCCAAACGTATACAATGTTCTTTGGGATGAGGCATTTAAAAGTTATGCCGTGTACACACAGTCAGACTTTCTGGCAGGAAAAGTCAGACAGAATCTTTTCATCGGATATTCCAATCATGTGTGGGCCTCATCAGACTTTTTTTTCCCGAAAATTCTGACGGACCTAGAAATAGAACATGATTTAAATCTTTCCGACGGAATCAATTCCTATTGGGAAACCGTTCATCTGTATGCAGTTCTGACGGACCAAAAATTACACATGGGTAGCTATTAGCTACTGGCTATTGAATTTCTTTTTTTCTAGTCCCATTGTACTGTGTTCTAGATGATTGGACTTTGGTGTGATTGTGTGTAGACAAGACCGTTTCAGTGGAACTCCGTTGAATCTCCATCAGAAAGACCGTCAGAGTTTATCCTGATGGAAAAAACTGTCGTGTGTACGCGGCATTAAAGGGTTTGTAAACCCTCATGTTTTTTCACCTTAATGCCCCCCATTTTACTTACCGTAGATCTGGAATTTCACACGCTGGAGATGTGCTCTTCCTCTGCGCAGGGTTCTCGGCTCTTGATTGGATAGGGGTGCAGCCATTGGCTCCCGCTGCTGTCAATCAAATCCAATGATGCGGGCACCAGGGGGGCGGGGCTGAGTCCGGCATTTGTGTCTATGGACACAAATGCTGGACTCGGGAGCACAACGCAAGGTAATCCCACCGAGAGAGCGCTTCTTTTAGGGGGTTATCTGATGTGGGAAGGAGCTGAGAGAGCTGCAGAGGGACTGCAGAAGAGGATGTACAGGGCCACTCTGTGCAAAAACGAGCTGCATAGTGGAGGTAAGTATGATATTTTGTGGGCAGATTTAACCCCTTTTCGGGTGCGAGCTAGCGGAATAGCACCACTAAAATGAAGGTAAAGCGGCGCTAAAAATAGCGCCGCTTTACCGCCGACGTCCCCTGCAGCTTGGTGTGAAAGCAGCCATACTTCACTGGTAAACTGCAATATAAAAAATGTTTGTTCTTGAGTTTACACATGTAATTACATCTGGCCACCCATAGGGCCATGATAGGTCCACCACAGTGTGCTGTCCCATGCTGAATGGGCATGGAAGTGACAAAAATAATATCCATCCCATTTAGCTTTGAGTCAACAGGGAATCTGCTCATGGATCGCCTGGTGACTGGAGCAGAGTGGCATCACATGAAAGGACCCTAAATACCAAGTTAGCATTACCTCCTTCTGTTTCCTAAACTTCCTTCCAAATATCTTACTGAAGAGATTGTGAAATTATTTTTTCCTATGCAAAATCTGAGTGTAAGCTAAGTATATCCTCTGACTATCTTCTAACATTTTGCCATCGTTTTTTTTTCCGTTTTTTTACAGCTTTAATGTGGTGGTTTTACATGGTAAGGTGAGACAGTATTGAATAAATGGACCTTTCATTCAGGTGCAATCCAATTTACTGTGATTGGCGGCCTTTACAGCTTGGATTGATTGACGTTCGACCTTGACACAAAAAGTTAAGCGTTGCATTTAACTTTAGCTGTCTATATTTCTGGACCTACTAACCATTTTACTTGCCGTTGAAGGTTACATGTACATTTTTTACTTATATGCTAAATTTGTATTGCCCAGGTTATTGAGAGGCTTATTTAAAAAAAAAATTAGATGATCAGATTTTAATAAAAAAATAATTGCATGCAATCTCTTATACAGTAGGAACATGTATATTGTTTTAATAATATGAATACTGTTTTAACATGTGTACTATTTTAGGTGCTTCAATCCAGGCAAAGGCAAAACAGTCTGGGATGCAGTTACAGTATTGTTTGTTTGTGTATATTTTTATTTTTATTTTTTACTGCTCAATGCATATTTTTTATATAGCAATTGCATCCTTGTTACATGAGCACTGTGATATAATCAACAGAAACCTAAAGCATGACAATTATATACAGTATGAAATCAAATAATACTCAGGAACAGTGGTAACGTTTACCAAGAAGTAAGCACAGACTGTGTTAACATTTATCAAGAAAAATATAAAAATATAAAAATGATTTAAAAGTGTAACATTATATGAATACACTGTATATTTTTCCTTTCTATAATCAGTTATTAGCATTATTATTACTACTATTGTATGAATTATAGCCATTTTATAGCCAAATTGTACTACGTATTATTTCTGATAGTCCAACAGCTACAGATTCCATTTACCCCAATTATCTGTAGTTCTGTTTTATTTTAGTTAGGAAAAGCTGGGCTGTATATGAAAGGTACATCAACATGCAATGATTTTCAAAATTGCTGATTTGGGCTTTGAAATAAATTATCTGTAGAGTACATTTCTGGAAAGCAATGTTATCATCTAACAGACAAACTCATCAGCAGTGCATTAACTGAAACTTTGATGTCCCCAAATGGTGGAAAAAAAATCATCTACACTTGTGTTTATGTTATAGGTAAGAATAAAGCCATCGACAGAAAGCAAAGTAATTGATGAGAACAACAGGGAACTTAAGTTTGACTTTGTTTTTATTTCTTTTGTATAAACTCTATTAGCATGGTGAAATAGAAAAGAAAAATATAAAGGTAAATATTCCATTGTATTCCAAGTCTAAAACCACAAACAACCCATTCTCATCGCTTTCCTTCCAGTCACTTGTTTTCTCCTCCAGTCCCCTTTCACCATGCAACACCAGGGTAGCCATCAAAAATGTTGGGGTGCTTTACACAGCTTTAGGTCTGGACCCCTAGGCCTGACCACCAACATTCCCCAAGGCCTGCTCACTGGCCATCCCACGGAATCTGCCCACCGGCCATCCACCAAGTCCTTCAATGTACCCACTTTTATTTTAACGCCCTTACAACTTACTACAACAACCACTTGCCGAATGCTGCAGGCCAATATAGGTCGGCACAATGGCAGCGGTGGGCAAATGGGCATACCTGTAAATCCCCTTTAAGAGGCGGGGATAGCAGGCGTGCACGCACGCCCACCGCATACAGTATGACTGTGCCTGCGGGACTGGTGGACTCGATGGTCCCGGCGATCGTGTTATGGAGCCGCAGAACGAGGCATTTCCCTGTTCTGCCTTGTGACATGACAGAGATCACTGTCATGGGAGTAGTAGCCCATCCCCCCACAGTTAGAATCACTCCCTAGGACACACTTAACCCCTTTCATCGCCCCCTAGTGGTTAACCCCTTCCCTGCCAGTGTCATTTACACAGTAATCAGTGCATTTTTATAGCACTGATCGCTTTATAAATGAGAATGGTCCCAATATAGTGTCAAAAGTGTCTGATGTGTCTGCCATAATGTCGGAGTTCCAAAAAAAATCACAGATCACTGCCATTACTAATAAAAAAAAAAATAATAAAAATGCCATAAAACTATCCCCTATTTTGTAGGTGCTATTTTGCGCAAACCAATCATTATACACTTGTTGCGATTTTTTAACCAAAAATATGTAGAAGAATACATATAGGCCTAAACTGAGGAAAAAAAATGTTTTTTTTATATTTTTATATATATTTTTGGGGGATATTTATTATAGCAAAAAGTATTTTTTTTTCAAAATTGTTGCTATTTTTTTGTTTATAGCGCAAAAAATAAAAACCGCAGAGGTGATCAAATACCACCAAAAGAAAGCTCTATTTGTGTTTAAAAAAAGGAGGTCAATTTTGTTTGGGTGCAATGTCTCACAACCACGCAATTGTCAGTTAAAGCGACGCAGTGCTGAATCGCAAAAGGTGCTCTGGTCAAGAAGGGGGTAAAATCTTCTGGGGCTAAAGCAGTTAATATATAAAAAAGAAAAGTGTATTCCAAGTTAGCAGTGCTTCAAGATTTAGCAGTAATAAATTATATTTTGGCCAAAGAGCAGCAAAGAGACTCATATATTCAGCAAAGAGGCATCCCCATATATTCAGCAAAGAGACAACCCCATATATTCAGCAAAGAGATGGCCCAATCCAGCAAAGAGTATGGGAGTAGAAATGGGGAGAAAGATGTATATTATTCATAGACAAGTCCATCCAGTCCCAGGGCTTTATAATTCTAGAGAATTTTAATGGTTTGCACAGTTTTTTCTACCATGGCAGGAGCATATAAGTAATAGAGTGCTGCAGTTTAGAAAAATTCCTTTTTATATACAAAGGAGCTCCTTTGTCTATGGTTCCTAGGGTGGGACAATGCCTATTCTATTGTAGCTGCCCTGCTGTATTTCCCCGGATGGTGCTGTTTACTATGCATGCGTGGCTCATGGGTTTTGCACATGCTCATTCCAGGATCCAAATTATGGCAATTCCAGTATATTCAGACACTGGCACCGCCATGATAGAGACCAGCCTCTTCCTCATTTTAAGGGGAGTTAGGAGGGATATGCTTTTAGTCAATTGCACATAGAGCAGCCCATTGAAATGAAAGGGTTGTCCTACACATGATGCGTGAAAAATAAACCCATGCTCGGTTGCACCTATATGTGTTAACTGGGCCCATGAGTAAACACAAAATAACAATCCTCCATAGACATAAATGATTCTCTAAATAATAATTGTTCATACAATAGTATAATAGCTGTGAACACTTTGCTCTACTATGTTTATTGAGGATTGTTATATTGTATATGTAGTGCTTAGCACACTGCTCTTTTGACCCTCCTTGCCAGTTTCTCATGTCCTGCAAACAAATCCCAACATTTAAAAGGCTATCAGTTTATCTGCACAAACTTTCCATAGCTCAGCTCAGCTCACCTCCCTCGCTGCACAGTGTCAGCACTAGCTGGGCTCCGGCTTCTCTCAGCAGGGCACTGGAGATCAGGGTGGGGTGAAGGGGGGAGCACAGAGCAAGTGTGAAGAAGACCGCTGGTGTAGATTGAAAGAATACTCAGATCTTCTAAATACCAGCAGTGCATGTATTTAGAAGCAAAGACGCTGCTACTGTCCCCACAGCCCAGATTCTGGGACAAAAGCCTGGGACTGAGATGCCGCGGGACAGATTACTAGAAAGAGTTAGCAAGTATGGGCCTGGGCGGCCCGGCCCTCATGATGCGGGGGCCCTCTACATGTGTATGGGCTGCCCCCCAGATGGTGGCCATATTTAACACAGCTCCAATCATAACACCTCTGTTCCACTTGTGGCCTTCACTAGCAATCACTCTCTACCTTTTCTGTTCCGGCCATAAGTTTCCACTCACTTATTGCCAAATAACTACAGGACCTATGATTTAGATGAAGAAGTACAGGTAGTACAATACTTCACAAAGCTAGAGATTATGAATAGAGATTATGATAGTTTCATGTATATAACAGATTTTCTGGAATCTACGGGGGACCATTCAAAGGTGGGCATGTGACTTCTTATAGGAAATGTTTAGTAATATTCCTTATAGGTAAGTATTACTTTGAAAAAAATCTGTCTTTTGCCTTGAATTCTTCATCAGAAATAGCAGAGCACCTCCCAATTTTGACAATGAAATGCACTCTTGTACTAGTAGCCTCATAGTTGAGTATTCACAGTGTGTTATCATCTAAGGCAGCCTTTTACAACCAGGGTGCTTAAGAGGCTGCTGCACACAGAAGGTCTTTACCTTCATGCATAGAATACATGAAAGTAAAAGCCTTGAGCCTCTACAACTACTACAGTGATAGGATTATAGGAAGGTGTGGACACCACCAAGCAATAGATGCTGTAGTAGAATGATGTGTAACTTGCACATTTTGGATGTGCTCACCTCAACAGGTATTTTTTGCACTTATCCAGGGGTGGACTGACCATTTGGCCACTTGGGCACTGCCCGAGGGCCCCAGGCCACTAGGGGGCCCCATCAGGGTTGCCAGCCTCAGTAAAACCAGGGACAGTATGTAAAAAATCTATGTTTTTTTTTTTTTACATCTGTCTCTGAAATGCCCCTTACCAACATCCTTTTGGTCTAAAAATCCCAAGATTATAGCTGCCCCACCTCTCCAGAACCTTCTCAGCCAATAGAAACATGTCTGTGTATACTGTGTGTACATGTATGTGTATACTGTGTGATTGTATAGTGTGTGGCCCCATAATATCTGATTGCCTGGGGGCCCCATAATCTCCCATTGCCCGGGGGCCCCATGAGTTGTCAGTCTGCCCCTGCACTTATCAAAGTTATATAACAAAGTTAATTGGTATACTGTATATAATAGACCAAAAGTGACCAAGGTGCATTGTCAAGGTTTACATATTATAAAAAATATATATTATATTCTATATAAGCTTGATGAACAGTAATCATTGTCACTAGCTGTTTTCTTTAATAAATACATCCGTGTTTTAGAATTCGGACCATGTCTTGCTTTCCCATGCACCATATGTTATAGAGACAAATTCTTTCTCCGTTAGAGATCCCTAACTGAATTTTCATGCATAGCATATATCTCAAAACCTTCTACTTTTAAATACTCAATGTACATAAACATTTCATATAGATATCATTTATTGAGAAGGAATAACTTTCCATATTGTCATTATCAAAATAGCTTTCAAGCATTTTTTTATCTTTTATGCAACATGCATTTCATTTACACTACATACATTTGTATTTCACCTTTAATGTATACATGCTTTGCTATAATATATACATGCATGCAATGTTAACTGCTTTAGGGCTCATGCTTTAATAATGAATGCACTGATTTTTATTCAAACACAGTGCTTCTTAAGACATGTGTTCAAACCCCATCTCATGTGTGCCTGATCAGCCAGAGTTAAATACTCACTCCCTCTTCTGGAAACTTACTATTCACATGTGTTTTATGCTAATTCTATACTGTAAAGTTGCCATTTATAATACATTATCCTTTATTTTCCAATTGCCATTCACTGTACTTTTCCCCATCCAAAGTCTCAGGCTGATATGTCTGTGTGGTAAATAATATTCTTTATGGGGGTTCTAAAAAGCAGTGGGGAACTGTAGAGGGTTCAATGTCTTACACCAAAATCATATGAATCCAATTTGTATGGAATTGCTCTTAAAACACTGCAGGATAGTATCATTCCACATGTGTTGCATCAAATAATGCTTATTGAAGTCTATTGAAAAAATGTGATAAATGTTTACTGTGAAAATAAACGTTTACACATTTTCTGCAATTTTATCAAGAAGGCACTTTTAACGCAAAATGCTTCTTTATTGGTTCAATATACTTCAATGGAGAAGCTGCAGAAAAGCATGTAATAAGTTTTTGCAGCAATTTAATCTGCCCAAAAAAATGCAAATTGCAGTAAAATCACATGCGCAAAAATCTAAACGTACAGCAAAAAGCACTGCAGAAACCGATCAAAAGCAAACTGCATAGGTGTGTACCGAGCCTTATGCTGGCCACACAGATCAATTTTCAGGAGAGAATATACAGATGAAAAATCTTTGTACATTCTCTGAATGAAAACATTTTGTTTGAAATTTTTACTTGTTTTTAACATTCTGTTTTTTTTTTTTTTTTTTTTTTTTATATATTTTTTTTTTTTTTTACGTTCAATAGTTTTTATTAAAAGTTGTAGTAGTACAAGAAACAAAGGAACAAAAGAAAAGATAAGCGAGATATCAATAGTACAGTCAGTAGTAAAGTAATACACCGTGTGTCCAGAAACTGTACAAAATAATACAGGGTTGTTTGTAATGTACAATTATGACAAAAAGGAGAATGAATATCAATACTCAGGGAATATCATCCCACCAGACACCCCAAATGGGATCTTGCTGTGTACCGGAGCAAGGATCAGCTTCAGAGCATCATAATAATGAAAACGCAATATGAAGGTTTTCCCCGAGAATGCAGACAAGCATTATGGGTCAAATGTGACCAACTTTAAAGAAAAAGACAAACAAAAACAAAAACATGTATAATGCTCAACTTAGTTGGGATGCAGCAAATGCAAGAGCAAACAATAGTTATCATATGAATACCTGGAACCGGGTAAGTGGTGGGCGTATTAGAGTATGAGTATGGTAGCAGGTGAGAAGTCCTAAAGCATAAACAAAAACAAAAACAATTTGGGGGGGGAGAGGGGGGGAGAGGGTGGATGGAAAGGAGGAAGGGTTTGGGGAGGTGAAAGATGAAGTAGTAAGAGAGAAATTTAGTGAGCCCATACTGGAGTAGGAGTATTAGATGAGTAGGGGATGGGATTTGTCAAACCATTGTAACCAAGCTTCCCACAGTTTTATGGTTTTGGGCAGGTGGCCCTCAGCAGTGGCGTACATGCGTTCATACATTCCGTGTAGATGTGTTGTTCTCACAACTTCAGCACAGGAAGGTGCGTCAAGGGATTTCCAATTTCGGGTCAAAGTCAATTTTGCTGCTAAGCAGATGTGTGTTACTATGCATCTAAGATCATGTGGGAATTGTTCGATGCCAATGTTGAATAAAGCTAGAGCTGGATCAAGTGGGGTAACAATGTGGGTGACTGCCGATATAAGATTGAAAATGGCTGCCCAAAAGGGAACCAGTTTAGGGCAGGACCAGAAGGTATGATAGAGGGTTCCTGGGAGGCCACAGCACCTCCAGCAGGCAGAATTTGCGTTCTCAAAATATTTATGTAGAAGGTTTGGGGTAAGGTACCATCTGAGATTAATTTTATAAGTGAGTTCCCAAAGATTGGCCGACTTGGTCGCAGAATAGACAGCTTTTATGGCGAGCGACCATTGTTGTGGTGAGTAAGAAATTCCAGTTTCAAGTTCCCATTTCACCAGAGGGGGTAGTTTAGCGAAGATCATTTTATCATTAAGTGTGGTATAGAACAAAGAGATACCCTTAGCTGTAACAACCTTACCCGATATGTATTGCCAAGTTGTTTTTGGAATACTCACATGTAGATGGGGATTTTGTAATAGGCAGTGAGTGATTTGAAAGTATTTAAAGTAATCGCGAGGGGAAAGATTAAATTCCTGTTGGAGAGACGTAAAGGATTTGAGGAGTCCAGAATCATAAAGGTCTGCTACATGTGTAATCCCATTGGTTTTCCAAGAATGGAGACGCAGATCGGAGATCAGTAGTCCAATAATATCTATTGGAAGGGGAATTTTACAGTTGGTGATGTTTGATTTTGTGTGGGTAATCAAGTATTTGAATGCTAACACTGATGCTACTATAGATGGGGAAAGGTGAGTACAAGTTGCCTTCAATTTAGGCGCTGAGAGGAGCCACAATCCCAGATTGCTACCAGGTATTTGGCAGGATTCTATGGAACTCCACTGATTGGAAGGATCAGGATTGAACCAGGCTCTAATTTGAGCCAGTATAGCTGCATTGTAATAGTCTCTAATATTAATATATCCCATGCCTCCTACCTGTTTGTGTTTTATAAGGGAGTGGTGTGCTATTCTAACCCTTTTTCCTTGCCACACAAATCTTCTGAGGAGGGATTGAATTTGCGTGTGGAAGGATGAAGGTATGGGGATCGGGAGTGCTCTAAATAAATACAAGAGTTGAGGAAGATGAATCATTTTAAACGCTGCTAATCTACCCGAACTTGTGAGCATCAGTCTAGACATTTTATCTAGTTCTAGTGATAGTTTATTAAGAAAAGGGACGAAGTTGGTTTTGAATAGATTTTTAGGGTGAGAAGTAAGAGTGATACCTAAGTAACTCAGAGAGTCTGTAGACCACGTATATTGATACTGGTTCTTCAGGAACAGAGATTGGCATTCCGGTATGAACAGGGGGAGGACATAGGATTTAGAAATATTCACTTTGTAATAAGAAACAAGACTGAATTCATCAAGTGTTTGTTGTACCGAGGCCAGGGAAACTGTAGGATGTGTCAAAGAGAAAATAACATCATCAGCAAAGAGGCTGATTTTGTGATCTGTGTTGCCAATGTTGATACCAAAAATGGTGGGGTGGGACCTAATTTTAGCAGCCAGGGGTTCGATCAGTAGGTCAAAGATCAGGGGCGACAAGGGGCAGCCTTGGCGAGTGCCGTTGAAAATTTGAAATGGCGTCGATAACATGGACGAGCAGTAAACTTGGGCCGAGGGAGTAGAATAAAGGGCTAGGATGGCTGAGAGAATATGGTACTGAAATCCAAATTTCTCTAGGGTCAATTTTAAGTAATGCCAGTGGACCCTATCGAACGCCTTCTCCGCATCCAATGACAGAAGCAGAGAAGGCGTTCGATGGGCCACCGCGTGATGGATAAGATTGATCATCCGTCGTGTAGCATCTGAGGTTTGGCGCCCTTTAATAAATCCAGACTGGTCAGGATGAATCAACATTGGCAAGACGTCGATCAATCGTTTAGCTATAACTTTAGCATAAAGTTTCACATCGTGATTCAATAATGAATGGCGGAAGTTTTGAGTTAAGTTTGGTTCCTTCCCTGGCTTCGGTATAGTCACTATTAATGCTCTAAGCATCTCTTGAGGAAAGGAGGCAGAGGAGGCAGCAGAGTTGAACAGCGGTGTCATGTGCTCAGTGAGAATGGAGCTGAATTGCTTATAATATTCTCCCACAAAACCGTCAGGGCCGGGCGTTTTACCATTGGGTAACGTTAATATGGCAGATTGAATTTCTTTTTGTGTGAAAGGGATGTTTAATTCCTCCAGTTGTTGTGAAGTTAGGCTAGGGAGTTTCACAGAATCTAAGAATGTTTGTATCTGTGCGGGGGTGGGTTGGGCTAGATCAGGAGCGTTCTTCAAATTATATAGTTTGCCATAATAAGCGCTAAAGGCATTAGCGATATCTTGTGGGTTTTGTCATTTAGAGTTAGAGTCAGGATGATGGATATAAGGAATGGGACGTCTAGTGAGAGGTCCCTTAATCTGGTGGGAGAGTAATTTGCCAGATTTATTACCTGCAGCGTAAAAATTCATTTTGTGTCTTCGCTGAATATGGTCATGTTTTTCTAAAAGAAGAGCCCTAAGTTCTAATCGTAATGAAATTAATTCTGATTTGAGTACTTGGGTGGGATGGGATTTATTGAGCAAATCAGTATTTTGAATGCGCATGAGAAGTGCGTCCATCTGCTGCCTCCTTCGCCTGTTATCTCTAGCTCCAAGTTGTATAAAGAGTCCCCGCATATATGCTTTATGCGAGGCCCATAGAATATGGGGATCTGCAACAGAGTCTGTGTTGTGGACAAAGAATGCTTCTAATTCGTTTTTCAGTGTTTGCGCATAGGGTTCAGATTGTAGAATTCTTGTATTCATTCTCCAGAGGTACGCTGCAGAATGCTGGATATGGTCTTCCACGGTAATGCTGACAGGGGAATGATCGGACCATGTGATCAGGTGTATGTTGGAGGAGGATACGGTTTGAAGGGTCCTGGAATCTGTCAAAAAGAGGTCGATGCGGGAATAAGAGTTATGACCTGGGGAGAAGTACGTATAGTCCCTTTCGTCTGCATGTTGACATCTCCAAACGTCCAGAAGACGTAGCTTATTCAGTAGAGGATTCAGTGCCAGCCTGCTTCTCCTGGGCTGGAAGGACGAATCTAGATCAGGATCAGGGGTGCTGTTAAAGTCTCCACACCATATTGTAGTGCCTTGTTTTTCTGCTTCTACTTTTTTATGTAGTTTTCGTAAGAAACGAGATTGATGAGTATTGGGCGCGTAGACATTGACAAAAGTATAAGGAGCCCCATTGATGATACAGGATAGAATAATATACCGGCCTTCAGGGTCCTTGGTGCATTGAACCAGTTGAAACGCTAAAGAATTTTTAAAAGCAATAAGCACCCCTTTCTTTTTTTTAATTGCATTGGCTGTGAAAATAGTGTTGAAGTCTCTGTTGGTGCATGTAGGGGAATGTGAATGTGTTTCCTGTGCACATAGAATTTCACATTTGGTATGCTTGGCTAGTGCCCACAAGGATCTTCTCTTCGCAGGGTGATTTAGTCCCTTCGCATTAATTGTGACAATGGTGATAGGCATATGTAGAGCAGGTACGTCAAAAAGAGGAGAAAGGTATTACTTGAGAGAGCGTAGGGCTAGAGGCGACTGGGACTTCAGTGAGCAATGAGATATGGTTCAGTTGTTAGGCAAGTAGGTCGAGGCTCTCAAAGCGCTGTGTGAGGCAGAGATGCAGGAGGGGAAGTAGGAAAGAGGGGGAGGGTAAGAGCGTAGGGAAAGAACAAAAACCAAAAATGAAAAAGTACAAAAAGGTACAAACGAAACTCAGCGGTCCAAAAAATAACAATAGCAGTGGAATAATATGATTCGGAATGCTGCTTGGTAGATGACCGTAAACTGTAACAAGTGTTTCTAGTGAGGAGTTACCTCAGCGCCTCCGCGAGTAGAAACACTAAATAGGGGTAACGAGTCTTAAGACCGGGTGTGAATAGATGGCAACGCCAAACGGCAATTGTGAATCCTGGCCCCAAACCACATAACTAGTGGGAGGCATTTTTCTGGCTTCTTGGGGGCAGAGGTTGGGTTGAAAGAGAGCCTGTGTTACTTTGGTCCATGGGTGCTGCATCTGGGGCAGCAGGGATGATGTCCCATCTTTGTAGTAGGTGCAAACCTTGTTGCAGAGACGTTACTACGTGTTTTCTCCCTTCACGATGAATGGATAGTTTAGCAGGTGCTATCCATTGGTATTGAAGCTGATGATTACGGAGAGCTTTAGTTATTGTGTTTAATTGTCTCCGTCTGCTTAGGGTGTGCTGTGAAAGGTCAGCATAAATTTGGAGACGGGAGTACGGGTCTGGTAATGATTCCATTCCCCTCATTTTGTGCATAAACTGTTCCTTGATGTGATAGAAGTGCACCCTCAATATGACATCTCTAGGTATTGCATCTGGTAAGAACGCAGGTTTAGGTAGTCTGTGAATGCGATCTATGACCAGCTCAATATTTTTTGCCTCAGGAAGCACCGTTTTGATAAGACCTTTAGCAAAGGCAGGTAGCTCAGTATTTTGGACAGATTCTGGGATCCCTCTAATTTTAAAGTTATTACGTCTGGCTCTGTCCTCTAAATCTGCCATTTTGTCTTTTATCCAAACAATTTCCTGAGATTGTGCTTCCTGAGTGTCAATAACATCGTTCACTGTGCCCGTAATGTCACTTACAGTAGCCTCCACGTGTGTGATTCTGTCATCCATTGCTCCTAACTTATGGCCAAAACTATGCATGAGGGAGAGCATGTCAGATTGCAAAGAGCTCCTCAGAGACATGAGCATGTCTTTTAAGGTAGAGTCTATTACAGCCTGTCCAGTAGTAGGAAATGCTGCTATGGCGTCAGGCTGGTGGTGCATCTGAGGGTAGGCCTGAGGCATCCCACTGATCTGAACCCTGCCCTGGGCCTGTTCCGTGTCATCCAGGCGCATTTTGGCCTTAGCTGGGCTGTGGGCTGTGGGAGTTCCCGGGGGAGAAAGAGAGTGTCCCGGTTTGCTTACCATCGGTTCCGAAGCGATGTGATAAGCGCCTCCTTCATTCGAACGGGATGCGGCCTCAGCCTGTGGAGATTGTAGATTCGGTTCGGCGCCATCTTGGTTCTTCCGCGCGGACGGCTGATACATATACGCCGTCAGTTTTCGGGGAAGCCGACTGTCCTTTCGTTTGAGCGACATCTCCGGGAGGTAGAGCGGACGTTCCCCCAAGTTGTCAGAAGCAAAAAGAACGGATTGGGGTCGCTGAAATGCCGCTTCAGAAGCCGTTCAGACGGAGAGCAATCTCCTCACGCAGCCATCTCAGTCACGCGCCGGCCACGCCCCCTTAACATTCTGTTTTTAAAAGGAATGGAATTTCTGACCAAAAACCACTGTCTGAAAATTCCTTTGAAGTTTTCTATTATTTCCAAATTTTCCCGTCACTTGGTTGAAAATGAATGTTAATTTGATCCACTTTTTTTTAAAGGTTATTAACTGATTAATCGATTAATCGAAACAATAATTGGCCAACTAATCGATTATGGGGAAGCCCATTGAAAGCTGATATATCCTCAGTTGTTAAGGATTCCGCGGCCAGCTTCCCGACCCCACACCTTAAAGTTCTAAACTACTGCCATAGTTTATATCTATAAGGATATACATCCCTCCTGCATGTATCCTTACCTGCCAAATGTCTCACCTCTGTTTAATATGAGACCTGAAAAACTGGCGATTCTGTGGGCAGGTCTGTTGTCTGGAACTCGTGGGTGGAGTTGTGAGGTCAGTAGACCCCCCACCTACCTCTACACACCCCCTTGTCAACATGCATTTTCTCTTATTTTTTTCCTACACTGAACGTCTGCTGATGTTGTGGATTATGCCCCATGATCACTAACATCCAGAAGAAAGGAGGGGAGATGGGAAGTGCACAGTATGCCTTTATCGCACTCCTGCAGGAGCTATGTAAATCAACTGTCACTCACAGCAAGGGGGAGAAACGGACATCTATTTCTCTGTCTGATCATTTTTATTTCACTGAAGATAAGAAGACTGCTCAGGGTTGGATTAACTCTTTGTGGCAAGACTGGGCACAGATGACATTAAATCCTATACTGTACAAGGTACAAGCCTTAATTTAAAAAAAATGGGTTTCCATCCACTTTAAAGCGGGAGTCCACCGGGACTCCGCGTTTTTTTTTTTTTTTTTTAAAGCCAGCAGCTACAAATACTGCAGCTGCTGACTTTTAAATAGTGACACTTACCTGTCCAGCGCGCCCGCGATGTCGGCACCCGAAGCCGATCGCTCGCTCGTCTGGCGGGTCCTGCCGCCGCCATCTTGGGTATGGGAATCAGGAAATGGAGCCTTTCGGCTTCATTTCCCGGTTCCCTACTGCGCATGCGCGAGCCGCGCGGCGCAATCCGGACGGTCCCCGCTGCCTCTGGGAGCTGTGTGTTTCCCAGCAGGCAGCGGGGCACTTGCTGAAGGGGACGGGCACTTGCGGAAAGGGGCGTAACGTACGCCCCTTTCCGCAGAGAGCTAGCCCGGAAGTGGGTGCAGTTACCTGGATTATCCAGGTAACTGCACCCCCCTCCCCCCTGAAAGGTGCCGATTGTGGCGCCGGAGGGGGGGGGGGATTCCGATGAGCGGAGGTCCATTTTAGGGTGGACCTCCGCTTTAACAACTAGCTTTTACAAAGCTTTGCCCAATCAGGGTGTAAAATGCACTGTGCAGCATGCAGTGCATTGCAGGGAGTTTGGTGGGTCAAACACCCACCAAACACCGTGCAAATTCACGTGTTCCCTGAACAGGGCGAACAGTTACTGTTCAGCCCTAATTCCTGCTCTGGCCAAACCATTTGCCCAACTCTACTGGTAGGTTAGTTGGTTCCTACATTGGCCCTAATGTGTGAGTTTGGGACCTTAGATTGTCAGCTCCTTGAGGGCAGGGACCGATGTGAATGTATAATGAATATGTAAAGTTTGGTGTAAATTAATGGTGCGTTAAAGGTACCTGTAATAAAAAAAAATGTTGTGCATGCTAAGAGATGTGTATACACTAAAAAAAGGACAAATACATTACGTTGCTGCATCTGTCAGTTGCAATTATTATGAAATGTTTGTCATAGATGAATACAAATTGATCGGAAACTATAAACACAGTGATCAATGAATAGTGTTCTTTTTAGTGATGGACAGCAAAACAGCTTGAAAATGTTACACCAATAATAAAGTTGCAGGTCATTCTTAAAACTCCTAAGAGACCCACTTATTCCATTGCTATTTTTACAAACTTAAAAAGGCTGTAATGTGAATGTTCACGGTGCTATTGCTACAAAAAGGGCACATTATTAATTTACAGGACATTTGCTGAACCCACAGTTTGGCTGTTGTATTTTCCATTAGCATTTGGGTGAATGTGTTTTGTTGAATATGATCTGGCACACATTCGCTCTCCAGAGTAAAGCTATTTCAATTCCCCTTCCTTATCCCCCCCCCGCTAACTTTACTTACTATAGAAACACATGACTGATCTCAGCATTCAGGCTTCCCTATGACACATCGCTCAAAAAATATATATATACATTCTGGGACTTAAGCACAAAATGCTCTCCGTTCTGCTTTTGTCCACCAAGATATGAAAGTAACTATCTATCTTGTCATTGTGAATCATATCAAAGGTTATTCTACATGTATACCTTGGGATTCTATGATGATATTTACAAGCTTTATCTTTTACAGCACAGCGCCAAGCCACGAGAAAAAAAAAACAGAACGTTTCTATCCTGTGTACAAATAGTAACATTAAATGAACCGCTTAGGCTCTGGAAGATTTTACCCCCTTCCTGACCAGAGCACCTTTTGCGATTCGGCACTGCGTCAATTTAACTGACAATTGCGCCGTCATGCAATGTTGCACTCAAACAAAATTGACATCCTTTTTTCTCACAAACAGAGCTTTCTTTTGGTGGTATTTGATTTCCTCTGCAGTTTTTATTTTTTGCGCTATAAACAAAAAAAGATTTGGAAAAAAAAACGCAATATTTTTTACTTTTTGCTATAATAAATATCCCCAAAAATATATACAAAAAAAAGTTTTTCCTCATTTTATGTTGATATGTATTCTTCTACATATTTTTGGTAAAAAAAATCGCAATAAGCATTTATTGATTGGTTTGTGCGAAAGTTTTAGCGTCTACAAAATAGGGGATAGTTTTATGGCATTTTTATTAATATTATTATTCTTTTTTACTAATAATGGTGGCAATCTGTGATTTTTATCATGACTGCGACATTATGGCGGACACATCGGACAAGTTTGACACATTTTTTGGACCATTGGCATTAATACAGATCAATACAGTGACGATTACTGTAAAAATGTCACTGGCAGTGAAGGGGTTAACACTAGGGGCCAATCAAGGGGTTAATGTGTTCCCTAGTTTGTGTTCTAACTGAAGGGAGGAAGGGACTATGAAGTGGAGATGACAGATCGCTATTCATACTCGATCTGTCTGTTCTCTCCTCAGAGAACCGGAAACTGCGTGTTTACACACACAGATCCCGATTCTCCGTGTGTCCCGATCGATCGCAGGAGCCCATCGGTGATCGTGACCGCCGGGTACACGAGTCGACTCGGGGGCACCCCCTAGTGGCCACAGGGCAAAGCGATGTTACATTACATCTATTCGCCCAGCCGTGCCATTCTTCTGCAGTACAACTTCAGTGGATGGTCTTATCTCCCTTTGTGCTGGGAGGGCACCCCACTCCTAGCCTAGTGACCGGGTCTCAACAAGAGTCCCCGGCCTTGTTCTAATGATCAGGACCCAGAACGCCCGATTCTGGGTCACCTGATCTCTGTGATAGCCTCCGATTGGCTGTCACAGTGTTCAGTCACTATGATGCTCGCCCCTGTGTTTTCTGTGAATGCACAAGAAAGATACATTGTATCTTTATCTGTCCTTGCAGAGATAGAAAAAAGTGTGTAGAAAAAAAAATACTAATAATTAAAAAAATGTTATTTAAAAAATTAAAAAAATACTCAAGGTTTGAACTAGGTCAATGCCAGTGGTTAGTGTTTGGGACAAGGTCAGGATCAAAGGTGTAGGTAAGGGTCAGAGGTTGGGGTCTGTATTTTATGGACAGATTTGTTTTTTTTCCAATTAGTATCAGTGTCAGTGTGTTTTAGGTAGGATAAAAAAAAGCAAAATGTTCACTATTGTTTCTGGGCTGTACTATGAGTACATACAACAACTAACATACACATATGTGGTATTGCTGCAATCATCAGGAGTGAGAAGAATTTCTTTTAGGTTGTTCCTTGGTGGTAGGTTATGGTAGTAGCAAGAAATGTACAGCTACATTTAAAAAAAATATATAATAATGTAAAAGTTGCAAAATTGGGCTTAGGCATTAAAATGTGTTTTACCCTTAGGCACAAAGGGGTTAAATGTGCGATTGCCGTGCTTTTTTTGTCATATATTATTATTTTTTTTTTTTTTTATATATATAATATTTATTGCAATGTACCTTTGAATTTGAACTAGAACATTTGACTAATTTAGGAAAGTCAATTTTCAAGCACAACCCCTCCTTCCTTGCAAGTCCAAGCCTTCTCCTCCCCTGGGATTGTCTAATTACTCTTTGTGCTGGCCCAGCTCCTCCACTTTTCCTTCAGCTCCCTATATAACCTTTTATACAGCTGCTAGGGGAGGAGCAAAGGGGATTACTATAGTGTGTTGTATGAGCAAAAGTCCTGTGTCTGCTGGGAGCTGCAGCACTCAGTAGATTTCTCAGAACCTCCGGATGTCTACACAATTAAGCTTTTACGGGTTAATGCAGAAAATACTTTAAATGTATGTAGTAAGATTTTTATTGAAATCAATAGTGACAGTGTTGTTTTTCACAAGAAAATATGAAAACTGCTAAAAAGACATGTAGTCATAATACTTGAGATCAGTTTTGTTTTCTGCTTAATAAATCATGAGCTTCTATATGAAAGCAGTTTTAGCCGTGTCACTTTTCTCATTGAATAATTGTAGAAAGGATACTTTTTGACATGACTTTCTTACACCTTTTGAAGTTCACTTTAAAAGGCCAACGACAAAGGTGAAAGGAAGTTTAACTAGTTTAAGACTTTGATAGCCTACTAGTCATGCTTGTGTCTACAGTTAGATTTACTGGGGTCTACGTTCAAAAACTGATTCGACTTACTCGTATTGTTCCCTAATCCACAGGCATCAGTGATCCCAGCAGGGCAGTATTGGAAATATAGTGCTGTTAATGTTAAGTTCAGTTAAGCAACAGGGAATACTGTATGGATGACAAAAAAAAGGCTTGCCTTTTGTGATTTTAATTGTGGGAGTTCGAGACACAGACTCCCTTCACAGCTATAAAAGAACATTTTTATTGTGTGTGGTTTTGGCTGTCCAAAGACTCAGAAAACAATAGAAAGATTATTAAACTGAACACAAAGTATACCTTTTATTTTATGTAGGACTTTAAATTATGTAACTGTTTTGAAAATGATTAGATCTCCAACCAGGTATTTGTCTAATTACCTTTCCAACAATATGAGGGAATGCTGAGGTTGTCAAAATTTTGAGTATAAAAAAAAAAAGATATCTAAAAAATATAAAATCTGGGGGTGTAAAACTGAACAAAGGATACACAGTGTATATCACTTTTCTGATTTTATATGTGTATATAACAAGCAAGTATAACAATTAAGGTTAAAGTGAGGAGGGACTAAAGGAATCAAATGGCCCGCCAACTGAATCAGTGGGTAGCACAGTAGAGCCATTTAAGAACAAAAGATATACATGTATCACTCTGTCACATATTTCAAAAATAAGAAGATTATTCCTCATTTTAGGACAGTATATGGTGCCATGAAAACCATTCCTGTATGCCCCAATCAGCCATATGCACATGCAGAAGCACAGATATAGCCTAATGCCGCGTACACACGATCGGAAATTCGACCAGCAAAAGTCCGATGAGAGCTTTTGGTCGGAAAACATGATCGTGTGTATGCTCCATTAGACTTTTGCTGGCCAAATTTTGGCCAGCAAAGGATTGAGAGCATGTTCTCAATTTGTCGGTCGGAGAAAGTTCCTATCCGAAAATCCATTCGTGTGTATGCAATTCTGACAAACAAAAACTCATGCATGCTCAGATTCAACTATGAGACAGAAGCTATTGGCTACTGACTATTGAAATTCCTTTTTCTAATCCCGTCGCAAGTGTTGTACGTCACCGCGTTCTTGACGGTCGGAATTTGGTGTGATCATGTGTATGCAAGACAGCTTGAGCGAAATCCCATTGGAATTCCATCAGGAAAACCATCAGAGCTTTTTCTGAGCAAAATTCCGATTGTGTGTACGTGGCATAATAATATAGAACCAAAATATAAAAAATCTAAATAATTCCGCGCTATATCAAAAAGCGATAACAAAATAAGCAGCCACTGAACAAGCTATGCTACCACCTGTAAACAATATAAAATCAAAAAAGCAGCACTAAAAATGTGCAGTGTAGCAACCTTATACAATGCATACATAAACTGTTGATATGTGGTTACCACAAATCAGTTCTGCAAAAAAAGTAGACCAGACAGTGAATCACCTGAATTTCACAAAAATATTAAACCATCAAAAATACAATATGATTATTGAAAAGATTGTGCAAAATAAAAAATACACCCTTTCAAAGGTAGGTACAAGTGTCAATAAAATGAAAAAGGGTGGGGCGTGGCTTGGCCGCTGACCGGAATGGCCGCATAAGTGCTGAGCTCCTCTCATCCACTCAGCTACACATAGCATCCAGCGCCATCCGCCACCGCGATCGATTCCACGGAGCCTCAGGGATCACCCCACGTCTCCAGGGACATGACCCGCGGCAGATCCGCCGCCCACGGGGCGAAGAAGCTCACAGATTTTTACATTAAGCAGGCCGGCGCGCAGGCCCAAGATGGCGCCGTTCGGGACGAAGGCCTCACTCCGCAACAGACACCGACGGCCTCGGTGGCTCCTGCATCCTCTGAGGATCATCTTTCTGACATGGAGGACTCTGGAGAGCGGCAGCGTTCGCCCTCCATGTCGCCGGCTGACAGAGGTAAGAGAGCAGCAATCTCCCCAGCACACTCTCCCTCTAAGCCTCCATTAATGAAGAAGCAACATGGCGCTGGCACTTGTAGTCCCACAGCAGCGCTGACTGAAACTAGCTCTTCACTAGCAGCTTACAGCACATCAGATAGCCCTACATCTGAACATACCCTGAAAGCCATGCTTCTCTCACTACAAGCTGACATGCAGAAGGAGCTCAGATCCTCCATTAACCATTTGATGGACAGAATGGAAGACATGGAAGAGCGTATAGATCATATAGAGCACCATCTCTCTGCTGCCACTAGCTCTCACAACACTGTAGTTGACATTCAGAATGAACATACTTCTGCGATTCACCAACTGCGTCTTAAAGTCGCAGACCTCGAAGACCGCTCAAGGCGGAATAATATCAAGATCAGGGGAGTCCCAGAGACTGTGTCACCTCCCGATATTGTCCCCTACCTCCACCAGCTCTTTCACAAGCTTATTCCGGCTCTCACACCGCAGGATCTCCTTATTGACAGAGCGCACAGAATACATAAGCCGCAGCACCTCCCAGACACAGTTCCCAGAGATATCCTGGCTAGGATACACTTTTTTAACACTAAGGAGCAGATAATGAGGGCTGCAAGAACCATACGCAACCTCCCTGATCCCTTCACCAAGATTCAGCTATACAATGATATCTCAGCCGCCACCTCACAGGCACGCAAGGCCTTCTCTCAAATCACTGCGATACTTATAGAACATAAAATCACATACAAATGGGGTTTCCCCACCAAGCTTCTTGTAAACTACCAGCAACAACAAGTCGCATTCTTGACCCCCAAGGACGGTTTCAAACAACTACACAATTGGGGCATTGCCCCTCATGTGCCCCCGGTTCCGCCTCTGAACTCTAGACCTGCAAAAATCACCCATCGATGGGACACGAAACCTAAATCCTGAGCCTCCTACCATAGGGGGCTGCCCCCCTGGGCACCCCCCCCTTTTTCTTTTTTTTTGACAAGGCGCTTGTCTTTTCAGGTTAAAGTGGATGACTGTTTCTCTCTCCTCTTTTGAACCCCTACACGCCGAACTGCCACTGTGTGCCAAGCACACGGCATTATTCTCTTCCCATATCTACTTGTGTACCTTACCCAAAGCCACCTTCTGTTCGTTCAGGAACCAACTGGATCCTTAGTTCACGTCTCTATATCTCCCGGTCATAGATATAGGTACATTACTACTGTTTGTGTGATTTATCGCAACTTCGCTTTTGTATTTTTGTTTTTTTTCTTTTTGTTACAGTTGCTGTTTGGTTACTTGTTCACTTTGACTTATAGTCAACGGGTATTGTATTCATTATCTGCTCGCAGAGTTAATATTTGCACTTAGTTCTGTTGAAAAGGTCCGTCAATTTCAGTACCATCTTGACAACTGACCCTATCTGCTAATGTCCCTTACAATCACGTCCCTTAATGTTAAGGGACTGAACAGTCCTTTCAAGCGCTCTCTCTTATGGAGGGAAGCTGCGACTTCTCATTCTGATATCCTATGCATACAGGAGACCCATCTCTCTTCCCGGAACTCACCACAATGTACCAATAAACGCTACCCACATATCTTTCATTCCCGCACAGATAAAAAAGTTAGAGGTGTTCTGATTGCAGTGCGCTCTACGGTGGCACTTACAGTTTCCAATGTAGAGCAAGACCCCGAAGGGAGGTTCTTAATCCTTTCCGCTTCCTTCAATAACAAACCCATGGTGATTGTGAACATATATGCTCCAAACACTCACCTAAAGCCCTTTCTTAAATCCATCCTCGCCAAAATACAACAATACCCGAAAGATCAAATCGTTTTGTGTGGAGACTTCAATGCAGTACCAGATCACGCATTGGACTCCTCTTCCCCCCAAAGGAGAAGGTCCTCTACCCTCTCCTCTTTTTTACATCTGGAAGAATTCTATGACCCCTGGAGGTGTCAACATGGTACTGAAAGAGACTATACGTTTTATTCTTCTGCTCAGAGGTCATATTCCAGGATTGACTTGTTCCTGACATCCAAAGTGCTATTGCAAGCAGTTGCTTCCACTAAAATTGGTGTAATATCGTGGTCTGATCATGCCCCCATCTCTATGGTTCTCAATCTCTCCCCTCCTACCTCCCCATTCACAATCTGGCGACTAAATCCCAGCCTGATCAGCACCAAGGACATTAGGGAACAGGTCAAGACTGCCATAAAAGATTATTTTGATGTAAACCAGCATTCTGTCCCCAAGCCCACCACGTGCTGGAATGCACACAAAGCAGTCCTACGGGGAATTTTGTTACGACTGGGGGCTCAGGAGAAGAAAAAGCGCACAGCGACCCTTAACATTTATCTAGATAAGATAAAATCACTAGAGAAGGTCAATATGAAATCCCCCTCTGCCTCAACGCACGCAGAGCTCAGCAAACTTAGATCTGAATTGAGTACTTACCTCCAGAATAAACATGAATTTTATCTGCGAAAACTCAAACTAACTTGGTACTCTCAGGGTAACAAATCGGGGAAAGCCCTAGCCCAACAATACAAACACAGGACTGCCCAATCCACAATCTCCCACCTAATAGATTCTAAAGGTAACAGACTGACTAACCCTAGAGACATAGCCAACTGCTTTCGCGCATTTTATCAACAATTATATAACTTAAAAGACTCCACGACGGATTCACAGCCCACGACAGAGAATATCCAGACATTTCTCTCCAACGTTACCCTACCCTCCCTCTCCCCTTCTCAAACTGCTGACCTAGCCTTACCTTTTTCACAGCTGGAAATTAAAAACGCAATTAAAAGTCTCCCCCTACATAAAGCCCCGGGTCCAGACGGCTTTGGAAACGAATATTATAAGACGTTTGTAGATGAACTGACCCCGCATCTATGTAACTCCTTTAATCACATGCTGGCCACGGGAGAGATCCCCTCGGAATCCCTAGAAGCAACCATCACCACCATACATAAACCGGGGAAGGCCTCGTACGACCCGGCTAACTATCGCCCTATCTCATTACTTAACACCGATCTAAAAATGTATGCCAAGCTTCTTGCTACCAGACTTTCACAACACATGACTTCCCTCATACACCCGGACCAGGTGGGCTTTATTCCCCGCCGCCAAGCCTCAGATGGCACCCGCAGGTTTGTAGACCTTATCCACTGGGCAGAGCACAGTCGAACGCCTTCTCTGCTGATATCACTAGATGCAGAGAAGGCGTTCGACAGAGTCCATTGGGGTTATCTTGAGGCAGTTCTCCGGAAATTTGGCATAGAAGGCGAGTTCTTACAAGCTATTCTAGGTCTATATACCTCACCTACTGCGAGGGTCCGCACTTCTGGTATTCTCTCAAATCCCTTTAGAATCACTAATGGTACACGCCAGGGTTGCCCACTCTCACCTTTGATTTTCGCGTTAGTTATGGAGCCTCTGGCGCAGTCCATCCGTGCGCACCCCCATATACATGGTATTAATGTAAAAGACACCTGTCATAAGATAGGCCTCTATGCAGATGATGTCATCATTGCTGTCTCTGATCCAGTGAAATCCCTTCCTACCCTGACTGACGTCCTCCATAAATTTGGTGAAGCTTCCCTTTACAAACTAAACCACTCAAAATCAGCCATGCTTGGCATAGAGATCTCTCCAGCGCTCAAAGCAGAAATTACTAAATTAGCACCCTTCTCCTGGGCCCCCAGCTCATCTCTGCAATATCTAGGCATTCAACTAGTCTCTCCTTCCTCTGGTTTGTTACGAAGTAATCTTGTCTCGTTATTCACGAAACTGAACAATTTATCCTCTAATCTGACCTCCTTGAAAGCTTCATGGGCTGGAAGGATAGCCCTAACCAAAATGTTTCTCCTTCCACATGTGCTCTATTTCTTTCGAACCCTCCCGCTTCCGATTCTCTCAGCTGATCTAGCTAAACTGCAGCGTACCTTAGATTCGTTCATCTGGGCAGGACGTAAACCCCGCTTAAAATCTTCTGTCCTTAGCACTCCCTCTACCTCAGGAGGGATGGGATCACCGGACGTAAAAAAGTACTACAAATCCATCATCCTTGACCAAGGGAGACAACTATGGTCGCAAGACCCCAACACGAGATGGCATCAAATCGAGGCAGCTACTCTCCCAGCGGATCCACAACTGACCCTAGCAGCGATCTGGTTGTCTCTCCCGACCACACGATCCATTCTTCCCACGGTAAGGGCCTGCCTATCTCAATGGAGTGCAATACGCAAAGATCATCTGGGTATACACAGATCTGCATTGAACAATCTCCCCCTACTAGCTCTACAACTTCTCTCTCCGGACCTAGCAATTAAGCACTGGCATGAAGCCGGAATCACCACCATCGGAGCTTTGTTTCTTGGTCCGGATTTAAAAAGCTTCCAACAACTGATTTCGGACTTTAATCTCTCACATCGGGACTTTTACATCTACTTAAGGCTTCGACACATCATCTCTCAAGGCTCGACAACTCCTGACACAACCTCCAAGGAGCTCCTCCATTTCTATAACCGCCCTCTTACTGTGTTAAAGGGCATATCCTTTATCTACAAACTCCTCTCCAAACCCTCCTCTTCCTCAAAATCTTCGAGCATCCTCTACTGGGAATCCTTACTACATTGCTCTTTCACCATAGAAGATTGGCATAGAGTTCTTCGCACCCCTCTAGTCATCTCCAAAAACATCACACATTGGGAAGCGGTCATGAAACTGTTTCATAGGTGGTACTACACTCCGCAAAAGTTAGCGACCATCTTCCCCACTCATTCTCCACAGTGCTGGAGAAATTGCAACTCCACCGGGGACTTATTTCATATCTGGTGGAGCTGCCCGGTTATTGGACCCTTTTGGCTACAAGTTTCCGCTCTGGTTCAGACCTTAACCAGCTCCCCCCAACAGCTGACTTCGCGAATGGCTCTCTTTGGTCTGGACTCCCAATATTGGCCTTCCTCCTGTCTACCAGTGGTACACCACGTCCTAATCTCAGCACGCCTGCTTATAGCTCGTGCGTGGAAAAACCCCCTCCCTCCAACCCTAACTGAGCTTATTAACACACTTAATGTTCATTGTCACATGGAATTTCTTTTCTCCAGAGTTCACATGACAGAATCTAGATTCTACAAACAATGGTCTTCCTGGTTATCACACCCAAAATGTATTAAGCTTGTCTAACTAGTAATACATCATCCCCAGACCAAGCAGAGCCGGCAGCGAAAGTCACTGGTTCAGTGTACTATTTTTTTATATACAGTATTTGTAAGTTAGCTCTGATGATCCTGCAGCTCAGGTTTTTCGATTCAAGCATCTTCATCAATCACTTTCTATATCTTACCTGTTTCTCTTCCCTTCCCTTCCTCCGGATCCTTTTTACTACCGTATTGGGACTAAATCGCACTCCCACTTAACCTTACCTTACCCTGTTTTATCTGGCGTGGCGCCCCCACTCGACACAGCCCATTGGGGTGTTGAGAGGGGACGAGATGCCCCCGGACCTAGCGATAAGGAATGTATAGTATACAGCAACTGGACCCCAGACTCGTAGCCCTTCTTTCTCTGTATCTTGCCCATGTTGGTAACACATGTTTCTCAACTTATCTAGGCACTCTCTGTTTATCTTATTTTTCTTTGACCTGTCAACTTTTTGTATCGCATTTGTATGGATTGTTATCAATTTTTGTTATTGTATTATTCTACAATAAAAATTTTTGAAAATAAAAAAATGAAAAAGGGTGTAGATAAAGTTGACTGACAAACTCTGCCACCCACCAGCAACATTTAGCATATGTCTCTTACCGGTACCAGATCGCATGGACCAAAAATTATAATGGACCTTTAGGCATATGTTAACCCGACATTTGTAGTGGGCGATGGCAGCTCCAAATGGATCAGGGATAGAAAGAATAAACAAGCATAGTGAAGCCCCTATGTATGTGAATCCCTTTTTATTTTGATTAAAAATAAGTAACTTAAAACAATTTTAAACAAGCAAATAGCGTATAAGATTCCAGCAGATGGCTCATGTAGAGGAAAAGTCATGAGTTCTGGCTTAGTATGCGTGACGTCATCAGAGGCCAATCACAATGCGTTTCGTCATGACGTATTCCCAAGGTGGGCCGAACGTCAGGCATCATGCATCATCAGATTAAATAGTGTTGTTCAGTCTGCTGTGATTGTGAATATGCTAAACAAAGCTAAACCCTGGGAACACATGAAAGTGTGCTCCACATAAGGTACTCCATCTGGTGGTTACTTTACAAATGATGGATACATTTATTCAAATAAAATACAAATGTATTTACTGGTTCCCAACCAGTGACAGGGCGAGCCGTCATAGCTGTACATGTTGGCCCTTTAAGATGCTGTAGAAGGCGCGCGTGCCCGCAGCATGTCCCCGAAGCCAATGCGCTCTTGACAGAGGGAGAACCGGGATCTGTGTGTGTAAACTACTGTAAGTATGAACACTGATCTCTCTTCTCCCCTAGTCAGTCTTTTTCCCCCACAGTTAGAACACACCTAGGGAACACAGTTAACCCCTTGATCGCCCCCTAGTGTTAACCCCTTCCCTGCCAGTGACATTTATACAGGAATCAATAAATTTTTATACCACTGATCGCTGTATAAATGTCACTGGTCCCAAAAATGTATCAAAAGTGTCTGATTTGTCTGCCATAATTCTGAGCCAACATTCTTTTGTTTACAAGTCTGAAACAGTTCCAAACTTACAATCATGACATAATGTCCTATTAAGTTAAGATAAAAAAATTCACAATATCCAAACCAAAAAGATGTATAAAGATTTCATATAAGAAACTTTTATCTATTAGATCACCAATCTCTCAAAAGATCTTTGTAAGTGTAATAATCTACCTATCAAAAACCTATAATCAAAGGAACTAAAAAATACAGAAGAAAAATCCTAGCTTAAATAAAAGAAAACATTTAAAAAATTTAAAATGAATGCCCAAACGAAATCCTCATAATCAAAATATGAGGATCCTCTTCCAATAATTAATAATAATTAATATTAATAATTAATAAGAATTAATAATATTTCCAATAATTATCAATGGATACACAATCTCAACCAGAGTATTAGACAATACAGTTAACTGTTGTTAATAAAACAGTTTATGTCCCATAAATATAGAACCATTTATTGCAAACTGTATTCAGCAATTTCAGGCCCCTTTCGCATGGGTTGGACTTCATCAAGTGGATCCACCTGCTCAGCAGGGTATCTGTCCACTGACCTCTGCTGAGCAGGAGGATGACAGAGCAGACACAGACATAACCTACTGTTCTCTATGGGCCAGTGGGATGGAAACAGACTGCCTGTCTGTTTCAATCGACTGTCATCTGATCCCCTAGACAGATGGGAAATGGATCCCCATTTGTCTGTTTTTGGTGGACTGGATTGGATGCAGGCCAGTGTACACCCACCTCTTCATAGAGAACAATGGGTGGTCCAATTGGATCTGCCTGAAAAATGGACAGGTAGACCCGATCCGTCCAGTCGCGTGAAAGGGGCCTCAGGCTTTTTGGCTATCATTAGTGCAGTATATGGAATCCATGGCTTCTATAGACCAATGCTTAAGACTTAAAGTAGCAAGTGTAATCACTTAAGGTAATACTTTTATCAACCTATCCCTTATCTTGTTTACCTCCCTGGGAGCCCTTATACTGTGCTATGCAAATAGCAATCGACTTACCTTAGTGGTACAGTCCTACTACTGACATTCACTTTCCATACCTCTCTATTATCTCATCATGGTGATGGCTGGATTCACTAACAAACAAGGAGACACAAGAGGCAGGAGATATGGAATCTTCAAACCATGGTATCTTGGTGGCTATTTTAATAGAAGTGCTCTTGGGATTTGGCGGCTCCCATGGGCTCTAGAGGAAAATTAAATTAAATGTTAAAATGTTTTAGGTTGTATCTACTACTAAGCAATTTAGGTGTCATTTTGCTAAGTATACTGGGGGCTATTTACTAAAATTGTAGAGTGCAAAATCTGGTGCAGCTCTGCATAGAAATCAATCAGCTTTCCAATTTTTTTTTGTCAAAGCTCATTGAACAATCTGAAGTTGTGCCTGTGGAAATGACAGGATTTCTGGTTGTTGACATCAAACTCAAGTGGTTATTTGAGTTAGGCTCCATGTACACTAGCAGCTCCTAAACTTTAATTTAGGAGCTTTTGGCATCTTTTTGCCAAAGCTCCTGAAACTCAACTCCATAAAAAGCCTATGGGGGTTATTTACTAAAGGCAAATCCACTTTGCACTACAAGTGCACTTGGAAGTGCAGTCACTGTAGATCTGAGGGGACATGCAAGGAAAATAAAAAAAACTGCATTTTTTTAGTACATGATTGGATGATAAAAACAGCAGAGCTTCCACCAATTTCAGAGCTTCCCCTCCGATCTACAGCGATCGACAGCGATTGCACTTCCAAGTGCACTTTTAGTGCAAACTGGATTTGCCTTTCGTAAATAATGTGTCCATGTAAATAGGCTTTTAGGATCGTTTAGGAGCAGATGAGGTTAGAGTGGGTTCAACATCCCTTAACAGCTCTCTCTCCTGAATCTGGAAGAATAACATTCAGGATAGGAACATTTTGACTGCCGGCCGCAAAACGTGCAAAATTGCGGTAAAATTGTAAGTCTGAAGGTAACTGTGTGTTTACACTCACAAAATATGTTTTTTATTTTTTATACTAAGGTGAATTTGAAGGTAAAATCCAATCTTTTTCAGCTACACACTTTAAAACACAATCCTTGCTCTCAATATTGCTATTTGTTCAGTAGATATGCATGCGTTTATTTTTAAATCATATGCTGGTAATATAACTGCATCAGCAGGATATAATTGAAGTTTCCAGGATGGTCTGAATATTTAGCATGTCATTTTCTGTATCATAACAGATATTTTGGTAAATGTCTCAACAAGCATGGATCTGGGACTATGTATCCTGTAATTTTAATAATTTACAGTGGTCTTTATTTTATTTTTGTATTTGTTAAATCATTACATGTTTTTAAATAGGGTACGATTTGGATAATTTGATGAGCATTTTCACGTTTGTTTCTAGAACTCCATTTGAAATTAATAGTTTTTATTTACACCTAAACTAAATATCTTCCCATTTTTAAAGAAAAAAAGCACAAAGACTGAAAATGCTAAACTTTTCTTATTAACTCTCTTTTGGTCTGCTATATCATTATTTATTATTTCATTTCAATAAATGCAAAAATGTATTGTACCACAGAAAACCTGCCCCTATGTTATAAAGAAGAAATAGTCCTAAAACATTTCCTGCCCCAGGGTGACAAAGCTACTCCACCATAGATACAGTTAAGTGAGTCAACCTTGTCACCCCAGGACAGAAAGGTTTAAAAAAAAACTGAAAAAGGAAACAAATGCAGCCACCACATCTAAGGACTTGCAATGACATAATATTACATTTTTGTTCCCAGGTTTCATCATCATAAGGTTTAGATACTCTTTCACAATTGTTGAAATGAGATATCAGAGAGGGAATTTGTTTTAATTAATAGACCTAAATTGAGAAGATGCAGTAATGCACAAACAGTGGGGGTAATTTACGAAAGGTAACTCCACTTTGCACTGCAAGTGCACTTTGAAGTGCAGTCGCTCTAAATCTAAGGGGTATATCTGAAATGAGGGGAAGCTCTGCTGATTTTATCATCCAATCATGTGCAAGCTAAAATGCTGTTATTTATTTTCCTTGCATATCCCCCTTGGATCTACAGCGACTGCACTTCCAAGTGCACTTGCAGTGCAAAGTGGATTTGCCTTTAGTAAATAAACCCGATTGTGTGGAACTGCAAAGCAGAAAGCAGAGCCTGTGTATTTTATCGATATCTATGGCAGCTCCAGCACATATACATATAATTAAGTATCATAAATAGAAGGAAAGGCTTTTGCAAACTATAATGCGCACTAATAACATTATTTACATTAAATTGTAAAAAAAAACTTCAGCCCTTTTAAAGTGGTATCTAATTCAAAACCCAAAATGTAATATATTGCAGCTCATTAGAGGTGGTGGCTGCCTTAGTTTTCTTTTCTTAGGATTTTACCTCTGTTTTAACCTGGTGATATGGCCTGTAAGGTAGTGGAGTGCCTTGATTCTGGATGAAGGAGCACAGGGGGCACCTTTGGACAGCAGCACTGTCTCTCTGTGGGGAGGGGGTGTTAAATGTAATAGCAAATTGAAATAAACTAACAAACTGAAGCCAAACTCTAGCTAATACTTTATAAGCAGTTACAGAAAACATTTTTTTTCTTTTGGAATAAAGGTTTTACACAAATAAATAAAAGCTTGTAAACCCCTTGTGTGTTGAATGGTTTGTTTCATCTCTGTAACTGATAAATTCTGTTGGAGAGCATGTTCTTTTGAAAAAAATGACAGACGGAGAGGATCAGCTTGTATAGCAGCAGTTGTCAGCGGACATATCACCACTGACATCCGCTGCTCCATAGAGGGGAATTTAGTGTCCAAACAGGCGGACCTGAATGGACAGCCCATGTGAAAGGGACCTTACTGGCCATGTGAAAATAGAGGAAGAAAAAAAAGCCTAAAAAAAACAAAACAAATGCATCTAAGCATTGGTAATCTGAAATATAATAAATGTTTGTTTTTTGGTTTTAATACCACTTTAAATCAGCAACATTTTTCAAATAATTTTCATAGCAGTTTTATCAAGTTCTGTAATTTCTGTTAGTTCTGTCCATGCTCAGAGTTAACATAGAGTTAACTCTCTAGCTAATATGTAGAATGTTTTGCTTCCTCTAAGGAAGTAATATGCACCTTAAAGTGGAACTACACTTTATCTGAGCACCACAAACCAAAAATGCTATTTAATTCAGTTTTAATATTCAAAGTAAAGTCCTCCATCCATCCATGTCTCTATGCTTTATTTTGTGGAGAAATCACTTTGAAAACACCCCTCTAGCATTTCTGGCCATGGCCATCTCATGTAAGGGTAGATGATCCATGTAGTATTTACTTCCTGGAATCCGCTCTTATGCCGCATACACACAATCGAAATTCTCGTTGGAAACAGCTCTGATGGTTTTCCCGACGGAATTCCAATGGAATTCGGCTTAAGCTGTCTTGCCTGGTCACATCAAATTCCAATCATTTATAACGCGGTGATGTACAACACGTACGACGTGACTAGAAAAAGGAAGTTCAATAGCCAGTAGCCAATAGCTTCTGTCTCGTAGTTGAATCTGAGCATGCGTGATTTTTGGCGTGTCGGAATTGTATATACACGATCGGAATTACCGATAGAAGGTTTTTCCGTCTGGAAAATTGAGAACATGCTATCAATTTTTGGCTGGCGGAAATTCGGACAGCTACAGTAAATTCCGATGGAGCATACACACGGTCGCATTTTCCAATGAAAAGCTCTCATCGGTCTTTTTCTGTCCGGAATTCCGATCGTGTGTATGCGGCATTAGCATCAGCAATGCAAGCAATAGGGGGTGTTCTTACGCGAGAAAGCCCTTCCTCCCCTCGTCTTCTACTGTGGATTCCTGGGATATATGACATAATTTGCTTTTGGCATGGACACCAGGAAGTAACTGAAGAAATGTAAAAAAAAAAGAAAAAAGTTTAAAACAAGCAGCATCAAAGGATTATAAACAGTCAATGTTGATTGAGAGATTGAAGCCCTGCTTTAACTCATAAACTTTTGAGGTTTTTTTTGAAAAAGCATTGACCAAGTCAAATTGTTTTGGGATTTTCATAACGGACAGCTGATGGTCCAAATCTTAGCTGGTACTACTTTTAAAAAGTCAACTCTTTTAAAGGATTATAAACAGTCAATGTTGATTGAGAGATTGAAGCCCTGCTTTAACTCATAAACTTTTGAGGTTTTTTTTGAAAAAGCATTGACCAAGTCAAATTGTTTTGGGATTTTCATAACGGACAGCTGATGGTCCAAATCTTAGCTGGTACTACTTTTAAAAAGGTCCAAATCTTAGCTGGTACTACTTTTAAAAAGTCAACTCTTTTAAATTGTATGGTTCCAGTTAACCATGTCATATCGCAACTGACTTTAATAGATTGCATGTAGAAATATCCAGAAGTGTATTTTTTATTTTTCCTAAATGTCATTAGCAAATTAAAAGATGAAATAAAGACTGATGGGGTTCTTGAATGCATGAATAATATGACAACTATATGTAGTAATCTTAAAACTGGTTTATGAGCAAGTAACTTTTCATTCTATAGTGACAGAGTGTAACAGGAAAGTTATAACATTTAATACTTGAATTCTTTTGCACGTGTAAGTATGCCCTAGGACGCACCTTGGTTCACAGATTATCATTGCTCCATTTTCCTCAACAGACTGAGTCAACCCTGGAGGTTGCTCTTGCTGATCAAATGTCTAGGGTAAAACAACACGAGAAGATTGCAAGAAAGGTAAATTGTTCTTGCTAAAAGCAAAAGGATAATGTGATATACTAAGAGACCAGTTTTGTTCTTAACGGGTCCCAAACCCAACATTAAGAAAATACTTTTGTTCTCAGTTGATTGACTTTGATAGGGTAGATGTGTTAAATTTCTTAATGCACACATTCTTCTTTAAAGTGAGTTTTTTTTTCTAGTTACATCAGAGTACCAAACCCACTTGGGAATTTGAGATGCAGTCAACGGATAATGAAGTGCAAGACATTATCTTACAATTTCTGTGATTTAGCAGTAATACTATTATAATAATTTCCTTTTTTTTTCTTATCAATTCAACCAGCTTATGATGACATTTAATGAAGTAACAGGTTTCAAAACTGCTAAGGGGCTTGATCCAGTTGCCACACACCCGATAACCTTATGTGCTCATATATGAAGGCTATCAAACAGGTAACAGGAAAGGTTAATTGGTACAGAGTAAAGGCAGCAATACTCATTTGATGATTGCTGCATGATCCAGCTTATTTTGGCTGGATCAGGCAAAAACAATTAAATATGTGACTACATCTAGGCTAGAGAAGGCTCGTCCTATAAGTATTGCTTGGGAAAAGAGTCACCTGGAGATTTCTGAAACAAAATAGAAAATAATCTGACTTTGAGTCTCTGCCCATGGTATAAATATTTACTGTCAGGTGATATGAGCATACATATCTATGCATACACTGAAAAAAATTGATCCGTGGTTGGATTGTACCTGTATGTATGACAACCATCTAATATCCATACCCATAAAACTATATGTAACGCCAATTGCCAAAATCTCATGTACGATTTAACATATTAACTTCAAAAATAATTTAAATATTTTTACAGCTACTTTCATTCAAATAAGTTCTGGTGATCCTGCCATTAAAGTCCTTATTTAGGTACTTTCTCTTATAGGGTGACAAACGGAGTCTTCAAATTGTTCTCCTGCATTGTCTTTCTTTCTTATGAGCTTCCAATGGAGGCTACAAGTAGGCATTTCAAGCCACGGTACAAAGGCATGGTTCAATATACTATTAGGAAAGTCACTGAGAATTTCCATGCAGCCTTCACTGGAGTGCATGCATGTGGATGGGAAGTGGCATTGATGAAAAAACTGAAAACTAAGAATTTTCATAAAACATTTTTTTTATATTCAATTAAACGAAGTGTTTTAGAAAGCTAAATATTTTAAATTTGGGGTTTACTTTTTTAACTAGGTTTACTGTCCATGCTTCTACTCCGTGCTTCACTGACAGCCAGAGCCAGGAGATCAGTGTGTGTAAGAGAGATGCCCGCCCATATCATGGAGACGGGAGGGACTTTCTCACATGATCTCCCCAGCAGGTGAGTGCAGACCATGGGGGAGGGGGAGGGGGGAAACTGTACTACCAAGCCTCTCTGTATACACCAGCCTCTCTGCATACACCAGCCTCTCTATATATACATCAGCCTCTCTGCATATCCATCCTCTCTGTATACACACCAGCCTCTCTGTATATACACCAGCCTCTCTGTATATCCAGCCTCTCTGTATACACACCAGCCTCTCTGTATATACACCAGCCTCTCTGTATGCCCAGCCTCTCTGTATACACTAGCCTCTCTGTATATACACCAGCCTCTCTGTATATAAACCAGCCTCTCTGTATGCCCAGCCTCTCTGTATACACTAGCCTCTCTGTATATACACCAGCCTCTCTGTATATCCAGCCTCTCTGTATACACACCAGCCTCTCTGTATATACACCATCCTCTCTGTATGCCCAGCCTCTCTGTATATACTAGCCTCTCTGTATATGCAGCAGCCTCTCTGTATACCCAGCCTATCTGTATACACACCAGCCTCTCTGTATACACCAGCTTATATGCATACACAGCCTCTATGTATACACCAGCCTCTATGTACAGTGGTGTGAAAAAGTGTTTGCCCCCTTCCTCATTTCCTGTTACTTTGCATGTTTGTCACACTTAAGTGTTTCGGAACATCAAACCAATTTAAACAATAGTCAAGGACAACACAAGTAAACACAAAAGGCAATTTGTAAATGAAGGTGTTTATTATTAAAGGTGAAAAAAAATCCAAACCCTCATGGCCCTGTGTGAAAAAGTGATTGCCCCCTAAACCTAATAACTGGTTGGGCCACCCTTAGCAGCAACAACTGCAACCAAGCGTTTGCGATAACGTGCAATGAGGCTTTTACAGCGTCCTGGAGGAATTTTGACCCACTCATCTTTGCAGAATTGTCCTAATTCAGTTACATTAGAGGGTTTTCGAGCATGAACGGCCTTTTTAAGGTCATACCACAACATCTCAATAGGATTCAGGTCAGGACTTTGGCTAGGCCACTCCAAAGTCTTCATTTTGTTTTTCTTCAGCCATTCGGTGGTGGACTTGCTGGTGTGTTTAGGATCATTGTCCTGCTGCAGAACCCAAGTTCATTTCAGCTTGAGTACACGAACAGATGGTCGGACATTCTCCTTCAGGATCTCTTGGTAGACAGCAGAATTCATAGTTCCTTTTATCACGGCAAGTCTTCCAGGTCCTGAAGCAGCAAAACAGCCCCAGACCATCACACTACCACCACCATATTTTACTGTTGGTATAATGTTCTTTTTCTGAAATGCAGTGTTCCTTCAGATATACTTGGACACACACCTTCCAAAGAGTTCCACTTTTGTCTCATCGGTCCACAGAATGTTGTCCCAAAAGTCTTGGGGATCATCAAGATGTGTTGTGGAGAAATTGAGACGAGCTTTGATGTTCTTTTTGCTCAGCAGTGGTTTTCTCCTTGGAACTCTGCCATGCAGGCCATTTTTGCCCAGTCTTTTCCTGATGGTGGAGGCATGAATGCTGACCTTAACTGAGGCAAGTGAGGCCTGCAGTTCCTTGGACGTTGTTGTGGGGTCTTTTGTGACCTCTTGGATGAGTCATCGCTGCGCTCTTGGGGTAATTTTGAGCGGCCGGCCACTCCTGGGAAGGTTCACCACTGTTCCATGTCTTCGCCATTTGTGGATAATGGCTCTCACTGTGGTTCACTGGATTCCCAAAGCTTTGGAAATGGCTTTATAACCCTTTCCAGACTGATAGATCTCAATTACTTTCTTTCTCAATTGTTCCTGAATTTCTTTGGGTCTCGGCATGATGTGTAGCTTTTAAGGATCTTCTGGTGGACCTTACTGTGTCAAGCAGCTCCTATTTAAGTGATGCCTTGATTGTGAACAGGTGTGGCAATAATCAGGCCTGGGTGTGGCTAGAGAAATTGAACTCAGGTGTGGACAACCACAGTTATAGTATGTTTTAACAAGGGGGGCAATCACTTTTTCACACAGGGCCATGATGGTTTGGATTTTTTTTCACCTTTAATAATAAACACCTTCATTTACAAATTGCATTTTGTGTTTACTTGTGTTGTCCTTGACTATTGTTTAAATTGGTTTGATGTTCCGAAACACTTAAGTGTGACAAACATGCAAAGGAACAGGAAATGAGGAAGGGGGCAAACACTTTTTCACACCACTGTATATACACCTGCCTCTGTGTATACACCAGCCTCTCTGTATACCTATCCTCTCTGTATACTCTAGATTCTCTGTATATACACCAGTCTCTCTGTATACACCAGTATCTCTGTATATACACCAGCCTCTCTGTATACACTAGCCTCTCTGTATATGCACCAGACTCTCTGTTTACAGCAGCCTCTCTGTATACACAGCAGCCTTTCTGTATATACCAGCCTCTATGTATACCCAGCCTCTCTGCCTACACCTGCCTCTCTGTGTATACACAAGGCCACCATAGGTACAGCATGGAATTTTCTCTATGTCAGACCACACAGTAAGGTTTTACGCTATTATTTATTATTGTTATTATTATTATACAGGTTTTATATAGCACCAACAGTCTGAACAGCTCTTAACAAGATAAAGGCAGACATCACAGTTACATTACAATTTGGTACAAGAGGAATCAGAGGGCCCTGCTAGTTAGAGCTTACAATCTAAAAAGGAAAGATCAATTGATATAAAAGGTAATAGCTATAGGGGATGAGCTGATAGAGAAAGTAAAACAGTGTTATTTAGAAGCAGGATAGGCTTCTTTACAGAGAAGGGTTTTCAGGGATTGTCTAAAGATGCATAGATAAGGGGACAGTCAGATAGATTGGGGCAGGAAGTTCCAAAGGATGGGAAAAGCTCTGGAGAAATCCTAGAGGCAAGCATGGGAGGAGGTGACAAGGGAGCTAGAGAACAGGGGGCCTTGGGAGGACCGAAGAGAGTGGCTTGGTTGATATTTTGGGACTAGGTTAGTGATGTAGCTGGGGGCTGAGTTATGGATGGCTTTGTAAATTATTGTTAGTACTTTGAATTTTATTTGTTGGGTGAGGGGAAGCCAGTAAAGGGATTGGCAGAGAGGGTTGGAGGACACTGAATGGTTGGTAAGGTGGTTGAGTCTTGCAGTGGCATTCATTATGGACTGAAGGGGGATAGTCTATGTAAAGATAATCTAGTGAGGAGGGAGTTGCAATAGTCGAGGCGAGAGATAACCAGGGATTGAATTAGAAGCTTGGTGGTGTCATTAATTAAAGCATGCATGATTTGGACAGGATTGTATGTGGGCCTGAAAGGACAGTTTAGAGGCTAAGGTTACCCCTAGCACCCTGGCATGTGGGGACGGACTGATAGATGTGTCGTTGATCTTGACAGATAAGTCAGGTGAAGGGGCACATGGGAGAGGAAATATTAAGAGCTCAGTTTTAGATAGATTCAGGTTAAGGAAGTGGTTTGACTTCCAGGCTGATATGTCTGTTAGTAAATCAGTGATGCGGGAGGAGAATGATGGGGTGAGCTGGGGGGCAGAGAGATAGATTTGGGTGTCATCAGCATATAGGTGGTAGTTGAAGCCATGGGAGGCTATCAGCTGACCCAGAGAGGACGTGTAGATCAGGAATATTAGAGGTCCAAGGACAGAACCTTGGGAGACCCCAACAGTAAGAGGAGTTAGAGAGGAGGAAGTGGAGTTATATGTGACACTGAAGGTGCGATGTGATAAGTAAGATTCAAACCAATGGAGAGTGCAGCCATGGAGACCAAGCAAATTTAGTTTTTTGAGGAGGAGGGAGTAGTCATCTGTATCAAAGGCAGCAGAAAGGTCCAAAAGTAAGAGTACGAAATAATGATCTGTTTACATAACTGCCTGGAGTCTTACCACCATATCACTGGGGTCTGTCTTCTCTTATAGTTGCCATAGGTGATATGTAGACATGGATAAATTACAAACTATTGACAAAGGCCAAAATTATAATGCTCCCTACCAGAAGAGTAGATTGTTTGTAGTGTACTAGCTGAGCTACATCTTGTACCAACTACAAGCAGTTGGCTTTATTGAAAGATATAATAGACTATCAAAAGAACAGTTATAAAAACTTACACCCACAAATACAAAGGCGGTGAGATCAGGTCCTTACACAGACAGTTCTCTTGTTAAAGGATAGGTTTACCTTTTATAACATGTTACATGTTTCACCCGTATTCAGGGTGTAACATGTAACATTTTACTGCTGCAGCTGCCCCTGTGCCCCCCTGAGTCTTCGCTGTGACAGTAGGCTGGGGATCTTCTCTCCGTACCTGCTGTCACAATTTAAAAAATTCCATTGGAATTTAATAAAATCAAAAATATTATACACAAATACCTAATACTCTCCATGGATGGAGATTTGGCACCAATATTTATGGCGGGTTGTAGATTTTACGGCCACCGTGCCAAAACACTAGGAAGCCTTTTGTCTCCCAGTTTGTTTGAGTCACAGCAATATAAAAAAACTTGGCTGAATACTGTGGGCTCCTATATTTATGGCAAAAATGCATGCCGATTCTGTTGTAGACACTCAAGTCAACATAAAACGATTGTTTCTTGTGCCACAGGATGGGAATTTATGATCTGTGAATACCTCAACTGTGACACCAGTAATGTTGTTTATGTTGTAGAATGTACAAATGTAACAAACAGTACGTTGGATGCACAACGAGACCACTGAGAATGAGAATCAGTGAACATTTTCATGGTGCATCTTACAGTACTGACAAAGGCTTATGCAATGTGTCCAAACATTTCAAGTATGAACACAGTGGTAATATGGCATATTTTTCTTATTCTGGTTTTAGAAAGAGTTAAACTACCCTTGCGTGGGGGGAATATTCACCGTGCAATTAGATTATGTGAAGTTTGGTGGATATTCAACCTGCAAACAAGGGTACCTGCAGGAATAAACCCCATCTATGATGTGGATCTTTTTATGAAATAAATCCTAAATAAGTCCTAAAGTCACGGCATTACTTGTTTATGCCCATTTCTTGTAATACACTCTTTACGTATACTATCCTCTACACATGGTTTTTATATTCTACAGATATTTCATAATTATTTTTCATTAAAGAAATTTTTAAGTGGTTGTAAACCCTCCCCCACAACTTTGTCCCATGTAAATCAGCATAAAAAACCCTAATGAACACTGCTTGTAGATATCTCCTTACTTGCTTAGTATTATTGTAATCCTTGTTGTTCTGTAGATGAAGTCACTGAGCATGCCCAGATCTCCCCTGTTTTAAGGCACACTCTCTATGTCTTATCTATCTGTTATCAGGACTTCCTATGGCACAGCTCTGAACTCTGCTAATCACTCAGAGCTTTCTCCTACATGCCATGTGACCATGTGACATCACATACAGTCTATACTTGGCAATTACTGCAGTCTTATCAGCTGAAGCTGATAAGGGTGACAAAGGGAAACATGGGCACAAGTAAGTAATATGAAATATACAATTAAGCTATGAACAGGGAAGCAGGGTTGCCATAGAAACGTTGGATTGAGAAGGAGGCTTGGTTAACAGTACAGGAAGTGCTCAATGTAAGGGCGGAAATACACTCCACTGTGGACTCAGAAAACAATACTTAAGATGGCGATGCCTAACCCCTGGGAACAAGTTTTTTAAAGTTTCTTTAAACAGTAAGTAATATGTGATTTGGGCTGGATTGCAGTGGCTATAGTCTGATAATGACTTATTATAATGGACTAAATGAAAAGAAGCATCAGAGTGGAAGAGTTTACTTCCTCTTTAATAATGTTTATCTTTATATAGTAGGATAGTTTTTATATGTCTGTATTTTGTTTGCTGTATTATAGCAGGACTTTTTGTTTTTCACCTGCCTTGTTACACCTATTGGAAATCTGTAATCGATCACCTGATGTTTAATTGAACCTATTGCTGATTGGAGAAGAAACATTAGTCACGTGATAGTAATGTATGTATATATGTTCATGTCTTTCAACATATATGTGTGCTAACAAGGCTTATCGCTGAAACGTGTCTGTAGCTGACTGTACTCA
Source organism: Lithobates pipiens (assembly GCF_037356315.1). Lineage (NCBI taxonomy): Eukaryota > Metazoa > Chordata > Amphibia > Anura > Ranidae > Lithobates > Lithobates pipiens. Next base: position 121,863,957 of record NW_027507758.1, read on the forward strand.
CTGTGAAGGCTTTACAATAAATATATATCTTTTGATGGTATGGGGCTGTCAGCTGTTTCTTTTTCCTGATGACAATTTAAAAAAGATGCTGCTGTGCAGGGGTCCACCCATCCAATAGCATTATTCATATACAGAGTTCTGTGAATGGGTAAATACAACTAGTTCTCAATGAACTGCCTGGGCACTGTTGAACACTCTAGGTAATTCATTGCTGTGTGCTGTCAGTGTGTAACTGCATTTCTTTTTTATTTTTTTTAAAGGTGTCTATAGCCTTTAAAATCTAGGCCAATAGGCAAACATAAACAAAATAAGAAGATGGTAGATTCAGGGCACAGATTCCACAGCTGGAGTGCAGAATTCAGTGTTCACAGATGTTTCCCAAAATAATAGGCCTTAACAGGTAATAGCTCACTGTTTCCTATGATATGATATGTCTGAAGCAGGGGCCTAGGTATTAATAGGAGGAAATCTTGCCTGGAAGGTTATATTTGCATTGACAGATGAGTCTAAAGACAGTGGTTGGGACTAAATGACACTTCTCAGCCACAGTGGAAAGTGAAGCTACAAAACATCACACCTTCCAAGATAAACAGCAATGCTCATCTGGGAAATATCAGATTGTATCCTCTCCTCCATATCAACAGTCTATGGGATATTAAAAAGGGATAAAAACAAACTATTGATTTGAGGACCAATAAGGAAGTCATATTTCAGCTGAAAGGCCAGGGTCTATGCTTGAAGTGAACCGTTAACCCAATGTGTTTTCTGCTCCACAAGCTCTCTTGGATTTGATCCATGGAAAGTAGATTCATGATGAAGAAAGTGATGGAAGACCATGAGAGCTCTGAGCTGTGGATAGCAAGACCTTTTTTGTGTTTTAAAATTGAACTTGTTTTTTCTCTTGAACTATGCCAAAAGACTAAAATGGTGGCAAAAATCTGTGAATGACCCCAACTGAAGATGACCACCTAGAGGCCACAAGAGATATCTTTCCAATTCCCCTTCCTTTATAAATGTATTTAACCAATTGGCACCCCCCATATAGCAAAATGACGGCAAAGTGGTTTCAATATCCTGACTGTCATATGATGTCTTCAGGATATTAAGCCGATGTGGCGATCGTTGTTGAGGTGTGTCAGTCTGACACTCCACAACTCCGATCTAGGTAAAGAGTCTCTGATGGAGACTCTTTACCACGTGATCAGCTGTGTCCAATCACGGCTGATCATGATGTAAACAGGAAGAGCCGGTGATTGGCTTTTTCTCACTCGCGTCTGTCCGATGCCAGTTAAAGAAGAGCCGATTGGCTGTTCCTCTGACAGAGGGGCTGTGCCATCTATCCATGCCCATCCATGTCACCTATCAGTGCCCATCTGTGCCGCATATCAGTGCCCATCAGTTCCGCCTATCAATGCCAAAGTATCATGAAAACAGGAAGAGCTGGTGATCGGCTTTTCCTCACTCGCGTCTGTCAGACCGAATGGCTGCTCCTGACAGGGGGGTCTGTGCTGATCGATTATTAGTGAAGCCCCCTGAGGATGCCCACACTGGACCACCAGGGATGCTACCAGACCACCAGGGATGCCCACCACCAGGTATGCCACCATAGACCACCAGGGATGCCAATCAGTGCCCACAATGGATGCCAATCAGTGCTCACAATGGATGCCAATCAGCACACACAATGAGCATCACTGATTGGCAGTCATTATTGTTTGACACTGATTGACATCCATCAGTACAATACATTATAGTACATCAGTGCCACCTATCAGTGCCCATCCATGCCCACCCATGCCACCTATCAGTGCCCTTTCATGCCGTCTATCAGTGCCCACCCATGCCACCTATCAGTGCACATCCGTGCTGCCTATCCATGCCCACCTGTGCGACCTATCAGTGCTGCCTATCAGTGCCCCATCAGTGCCGCATATTAGTGCCCATCATCAGTGCTCACCAATGCAACCTCATCAGTGCCACCTCATTGGTGCTACCTCATTGGTGCCCGTCAGTGCAGCCCCATCAGTGCCCATCAGTGAAGGAGAAAATTTACTTATTTACAAAGTTTTTTTAACTGAAACAAAAAACATTATTTTTTCAATTTTTTTTTAAATTGATTCTAGCTTCCATCAGCACCCAAAGGCAAAAGCACCTAATCCCAATTAGAATATTTTAATAAATGGAAGAGCCAAAATAAAAGGGGATTTTTGTGGTGCTTAAATATAACAGATCCCTTGATCAATAAACACATTAACCACTTCAGCCTCGGACCAATAAATACCTTAAGGACCAGAGGTCTTTTTGCAATTTCGCACTGCGCTGCTTTAACTGGTAATTGCGCGGTCATGCAATATTGCACCCAAACGAAATTTGCGTCCTTTTCTTCCCACAAATAGAGCTTTCTTTTGATGGTATTTGATTGCCTCTGCGATTTTTTTTTTTTGCGATATAAATGGAAAAAGAGCGAAAATTTTGAAAAAAAAAGATATTTTCTTCTTTTTGTTATAAGAAAAATCGAATAAACTAAATTTTAGTCATACATTGAGGGCAAAATTTATTCAGCCACATGTCTTTAGTAAAAAAAATGTCAATAAGCGAATATTTTTTGGTTTGCGCAAAAGTTATAGCGTCTACAAACTAGAGTACATTTTCTGGAATTTACACAGCTTTTAATTTATGACTGCCAATCTCATTTCTTGAGGTGCTAAAATGGCAGGGCAGTACAAATCCCCCCCAAATGACCCCATTTTGGAAAGTAGACACCCCAAGGAAATTGCTGATGGGTATGTTGAGCCCATTGAATATTTATTTTTTTTGTCCTAAGGGATTGAATAATGACAAAAAAAAAAAAAAAAATTTTTTTTACAAAAAGTTGTCACTAAATGATATATTGCTCACACATGCCATGGTTATATGTGGAATTGCACCCCAAAATACATTCTGCTGCTTCTCCCGAGTACGGGGATACCACATGTGTGGGACTTTTTGGGAGTCTAGTCGCGCACGGCACCCCGAAAACCAATCACCACCTTCAGGATTTCTAAGGGTGCAAATTTTTGATTTAACTCCTCACTACCTATCACAGTTTCGAAGGGCATAAAATGCCAAAATAGCACAAAACCCCCCCAAATGACCCCATTTTGGAAAGTAGACACCCCAAGCTATTTACTGAGAGGCATATTGAGTCCATGGAATATTTTATATTTTGCCAAAAGTTGCGGGAATATTACAAACTTTTTTTTTTTTGCACAAAGTTGTCACTAAATGATATATTGCTCACACATGCTATGGGCAGAAGTCAAATTACACCCCAAAATAAATTCTGCTGCTTCTCCCGAGTACGGGGATACCACATGTGGGGGACTTTTTGGGAGCCTAGCCACGTACGGGACCCCGAAAACCAAGCACTGCCTTCCGGATTTGAATATAAAATGCTATAAAAAACAAACTAACCTGAGTCACCCGTAACACTTATACGGTGATCAGTGGTGAAAGGGTTAACTAGGGGCAATCAGGTGGTTCAAATTTTTATTAGGTAGTATATGGGGGTCCCTGGCGCTATATAAAAACCTGACGGGGAACCTAAATAACTAACTGGCTAACCAGCGTCACCAGTGACACTTATACTGTGATCGCTGGTGAAAGGGGGTGAAAGGGTTAACTAGCAGCAATCAGGGGGTTAAAACCATTATTGGGTAGTATATCGGGGTACCTAGCGCTATAAAAACCTGGCGGTGAACCTAAAAAAATAACTAGCTACCTAGCGACACTAGCGACACTGATGCAGCGTTCAGAAAAATTATCGCTTAGTGACACTGGCAAAAGGGGGTGAAAGGGTTAACTAGCGGAAATCAGGGGGTTAAAACCATTATTGGGTAGTATATCGGGGTACCTAGCGCTATAAAAACCTGGCGGTGAACCTAAAAAAATAACTAGCTACATAGCGACTGTAGCGACACTAATGCAGCGATCAGAAAAACGATCGCTTAGTGACACTGGCAAAAGGGGGTGAAAGGGTTAACTAGCGGCAATCAGGGGGTTAAAAACATTATTGGGTAGTATATCGGGGTACCTAGCGATATAAAAACCTGGCGGTGAACCTAAAAAAATAACTAGCTACCTAGCGACACATGCAGCGATCAGAAAAATGATCGCTTAGTGACACTGGCAAAAGGGGGTGAAAGGGTTAACTAGCGGCAATCAGGGGGTTAAAAACATTATTGGGTAGTATATCGGGGTACCTAGCGCTATAAAAACCTGGCGGTGAACCTAAAAAAATAACTAGCTACCTAGCGACTGTAGCGACACTAATGCAGCGATCAGAAAAACGATCGCTTAGTGACACTGGCAAAAGGGGGTGAAAGGGTTAACTAGCGGCAATCAGGGGGTTAAAAACATTATTGGGTAGTATATCGGGGTACCTAGCGATATAAAAACCTGGCGGTGAACCTAAAAAAATAACTAGCTACCTAGCGACACTAGCGACACATGCAGCGATCAGAAAAATGATCGCTTAGTGACACTGGCAAAAGGGGGTGAAAGGGTTAACTCTAGGGGCAATCAGGGGGTTAAATCTTTATTGGGGGGTGATAGGGGGCTACCCTGGACCTAACACTAACTGTCCTGACAGTTTTTACTGTCACAACTGACACTGAATGCATTGATCAGTAAAGAAATGATCAATGCAATCAGTGACACTGTGACTGGGGGGGGGGGGGGGGCGGGGGGGGGATCGGGGGGCGATCGGGGGGGGGGATCGGGGGGGGTTTGTGTGCCTGTGTGTACCTACATGTCAGTGTAGTGTTGGTGCACACTTACTTTTACTGTTCTCCTCGTAGTCCGGTCAAAAAGACCGCCCCGAGGAGAATGACATCACTTCCTCCTTCCTGTGTAAACAATACACAGGGGAGGAAGCTTCTCATTGGCCAGGAGCGATCCAGAGGGGGTGGCCGAAAACCAACGGCCATCCCCTCATCACGGAGCGCTCCTGGACCGAATCGGACCGCCGTAACCAGCGGGAGGGGGTCCGATCGGACCCCCCACCCGCTGGAAGGCAATCACGTAGATGTACGTGATTATGCCTGCCTGTGCCATTGTGCTGACGTACAATGGCAATACGGCGGTCCTCAAGTGGTTAAAAATCATCCAGAAATAACCTATAAACGAGCACAATCACTAAAGGACTGTTTGGTTCGTAGCCATTTCTCTACTGAGATCATTACTAACCCCAAACGATCTGGAACTTACTCTTGCGGACATTGTGACATGTGCCCGTATATGATGAACTCATCTAAATTTAAGTTACCCGATGGCATGTGGTTTCTGCCTAAATCCCACGGGATATGATCCACACCAGACGTTCTTTATTTGGTACAGTGCCTTTGTGGGGGATTCTACGTGGGAAAAACAAAAATACCTTTCTCTGTTCGTATGAGGGATCATATCAAACCCATATTAAATAAAAAGATGGTTACGGGTGTAAGCAGACATGTTGGCACTTGTCATTTGTTTGACCCAGAGGTTGTTCGGTTCGTTGCTCTCGATCATGTTACATTGTCCTCAAGAGGAGGCAGTGTTGATAAAACACTGCTTCAGCTTGAGGCAAGATGGATATTCAACCTGAAGGCAACACGATTTCCAGGCTTTAATGAGAGCCTGAGTTATAGATCATTTCTATAAACTTTAATTGATTAAATGTTCATTCCTCCTATGCGGTCCCGTTCGGTCGCCTGCTTGGGATTTGTGGGGGGGGGGGGTGGGTATGAGAGGGGAGATGGATCTTTGGGTTGTTTCTTCTTTTTTTTTTCTATTTATTCTTTAGATTGATTATAGAAGTAACTTTATATATGTAAATGTGTTTCTAGATTTCCTTTGGTTTGACTCTCCACATCCTGGGCCCCTGGCAGTCTGTCCCATGGCCATAGCAATTCTGGTCCCTGCCTGGTCATGGGCTAACTGCCCTTGGGAGCGCGGCCCCCCTCTGTTCTCACTTTGCTCAGCAGCCCCAGTTGGTGTGCAAAAAAAAAATTCAATTTTTTCCCTGTTTTTCAAGTGATGGATTTTGCCGTTTGTTTCGGGAGGTCATACAGACACCCAGGGCGTCTTTGAGTGGGAGTATTCCCATAGGGGCGCCCGTTATTGCGGCAGCATTTGGATGTGTGTTCGATGAGGTAATTATGCGGGGATGGGAATATATGGTCATTACTCTTTCCATTCTAGCTAGACGCTGATCACGTAAGGTCCATTGTTATTTCAATGGCCTTATGGGTATCGTAGTCCTTTTCTCCCCCCCTTCCTTCCGGACATGCGCTGTGCCGCGGAGGTGTCCACGTCGAGCCGGTGACGTCAGACGCCGGCTTGATGGATGGGAGTATTTAGGCTGGCTCCATTTAGCTGGACGTACTGGCGGAAATGCTGTGTCAGCTCTACATGCCATATAATGCTTTATGTAAGTCTTTATCTTGAGACTCTATCTGTTCCATACTTTAGCTCACCTACTTCTTGTACACTAATGTGGATTATATCTTACATATTTGTAGGCACCTATTGAATGAGCTTTCAGCCATTGGGTGTTAGGTTGCACTGCTGCAGTGGTACACCATAACTTGAGTGCATTTAGTCTTCATTAGCATATCGGCTTATCACTTCATTCCCATCTTGATATCATCATTTGCATTAGTGAGTATTATCTGGACAATTTAATTTAATCTATTTTACTTTGATATCATAAGCTTCTCTTCATTCAATGTGTGTGCATATGCTTTATACTACACAGTTCTTGGTGTGTCTAAATTTTATTCCTTGATAAGTAATTGTATCTAAGCTAAATGTATGGAGGCTCTGTGCCCCCCTTTTTCATATGCTAGACGATATTTATAAACAAATAATGAAATCTATGCACCCGCTTGATTGATAAGATTATAGATTTCTAATTTGGTAGTGTATCTAGTGTTTCTTTTTTTACTGTCCAGACTGGCTCCTGTCTATGCCCTCCTGAGCCATTTTCCCCAGCTGATGAACGAGTGGTCTTGCACACCTTCTACTACATCAAGACTGGTGTCTTTGCATGGGACGGTGGATTTGGAGGGAGGGTAAGCGAGTAAGAAAGTAGAGATGCAATCATAAAACACTAAAACTAGACTACAGTGCGTTTAAAACACAAAACATAGATGATACCTTACGTTTGGTTGTCCTTAAGATTCTGTCTCTCAGCTGAGCTCAATGGAAAAGAGGAAGGACCCATTACCTTTTAAAGTTCCCTCAGATACACCCCACACAAACACCCTCTGCCCGTCTGTGTAGTTCTCTGCCCAATGAAACTCCATAAGAGGCTGTCCTTCCTAATCACCAGAAAGTATATTCTTCCCCTGACCATCTTCCAGGAAGCATGCTGTGATCTCCATTAGTGGCAGCATTACTCCATGAATCACTGCTTCTGACCAGGTCATCTTCCAGTAACAGCTGGCCTTTGATGTTACTGTAACTCAGCAAATCAGTCATTTTAATTCGCACCTCCCCGGGAGGTCTTAGCTGATGATCTTCTACCCCATACATCATATCAGAAGGCCTATGTGAGAACATCCTGTTTGGAGGTGAATTCCCATTTATGACTCCTTGTTAGGAACACCCTGCTGGGTAAACTTGCTGTACTGGCATTCCAAGATTACGATTTCCAACCTAGGCCAAATGGCTGTATCAACCAGGCAGTAAAACTCCAGAAATATATATTAAAACATGTTGCCTTCCAACATTATGCATATTGGTTGCAGCTGTTATGTGGTGGCACAGCTTGCTCTACTTGATACATTACTTTTATTTAGGAGAAATGCAAAAAAGAGCAAAAGAACTAAAAAATTTGTGAGGAAAAACTTTAGAAACCAGGGGGACCAATGGTAAAAAAACAACCAAAGAAACCAACCTAGTAGATTCAACCTCTACATGAAATATCAAGCTTGCCAAGCTGGCCCTTTAACAAAAATGATCATGTTATGGATGTGTTTAAATATATTTGAATGAATCTGAAAGTAAAGAAATATAACCATTTCGTGTAACATATCTCAAATACTGATTTGTCAAAATGTATAACTATATGAATGATGCGATGTGTTATATTTATGTACTGTATAGGATTTTATAAAATATTTTTGAATGTATATGGATAAATTATGTGATTTGCAATGGCCTAATTTTCTAAATGTGTGTACTGACAGGTGATGATAGAATAACAACAAATGTGGCATGTTAAAACTCACATTTTAAGCTGAAAATTCTCAGAAATAGCTTCTTATCACTGAAAAACATATACCTGTTTTATCCTTCTCATGTTCAATGTTTTCGGGCTTTTGTAGTATTTTTTTCCAGAGGATAAAAAGGTAGATTCTTTTAGAGAGACTTTTTTTACAAAGACAAATGTTTATTTTATGAGAATTACTGTCACTTAGGAAGATACATTTTATGCCTTTGAAAACTTGACCTCACAGGGTCTGTTTTCAAAAACATGTTTGGTTGTAACTGTAATGAAATATAAGTAAATTATCAGCCAAGAAAAGGTGTTGTAAATAGATGCATCAAGAGAGATACTATTTTTTTTTAACAAGAATGAGCAGTTGTTAGTGGAAAAAGAAAGTTATTTTTAAAAATATAAGTTACACGTTGAAATTAACCATTTTCTGTTCAATCCACACACTATTATGCTCATAGGATTGTTTACATAAAGTGCTGTGTCTAAAATCAAATGAAGGGAGGCTTGGGAAATTGCAAGAAACACTAAAGAAACATCAATGTTATTGTGTGTACTGCCTTCATGGGGTTTATTTATTTAAAGAATAGAGCATGTTAACTTTTCAAAGCAAAATTTCACTTAGCTTAGTGAATAAAGACAATTCACTAATTAGTTAGTAGTAGTTATTCTCATTCAGCTGGATCTATTCTGTAAGCCCTTGTACACACGGTCGGACATTCCGATGGAAAATGTCCGATCGGACCATGTTGTCGGATAATCCGACTGTGTGTGTGCTCCATCGGACTGTTTCTGTTGGAATATCTGACGGACAAAGTTTTAGAGTTGGGCTATAAAACTTTCCGACAACATGATCCGATCAGACTTTGTCTGATTGTGTGTAGAGAAATCTGATCGGACAAAGTGCCATGCATGCATTAAATTCCTAGACCAAAGCTATTGGCTACTAGCCAGAACGTAGTCCCGTCGTAACGAAATAACGTCATCACGTTCTGCACGATCGGATTTTCCGACAACTTTGTCCGACCGTGTGTATGCAAAACAAGTTTCGGACAAAATCCGACGGAGTTTGTTGTCGGAATGTCCGATCGTGTGTACAAGGGCTTAGTCTGATGATGTTTTATAGCTTATCCAAGCTACCTTATTATTCAGTTCTAATGAGTGTCAAGAACATACCCCAGAATTGATATCCACACAGCACAGACACCTTAATCTAATCACCATGGAATATGTCAATTCAGATGTTGACTATCTAAGAACATCTCTAGTCCAACAATATAACAACAATCCACACCTTAAATTCACACCTTTAAATGCATACCTTTAGCAATGTGAGTCGAAAAATTAATATGTGTGCACACTTACTAACACACAGGATGACTTTTTGAAAATATTTACATCCCCCATCCAGTTATTGGACCATCATGCCCTGGCACCTTTTATGGTGTATTAATTTGTTCGGAATGTGACTAATTACTATTAACTATAGTATGACCTGGATAGATGTGAAACTTCACACTTGTGTGCAGCTAGCCTCTGGCTCCATCAGAATCTATAAAGCAATATGGGTTCATACTATGAAGACTGAGACAATCCCTTGTCCATCTATGTCAGATGTCCATGTTGCAGATTTGCCTACCCTTTGGCTTTGTTCACAAGAGGTAAAGAATAGGTATTTTCTGCAGATTAATTAAGCTTTCCAAAAGCTTTGCAAAAACAGTGCTATTTACATAAACAATAGCAAATGGTCTAGTAAAAAATAAAAAATTCTCAACATGATGCATTGATTTTTATCTAGCCTGTAACATTTGGCAGCATTGGCATTTTGCAACACATTTGTGTTCTTTAACACTCTAAAATCCATCCAAAATGTATTTGAAAAGAAAACTGCAGTTAAAGTAATTTCAGAGGTGTTTTGGACGACTTTACTCTCAACACCAGTGTGATCTTATACTTCTGTTTTTATAAAATATTGTCACTGGGACAGAAAGTAAGGAAGTTCTAATCCTTCCCCATGCTACCCAACACATAAAATAGAGTTAAGACTTTTCATACCCTTTAACCACTTCAATACTGGGCACTGTCACCCCTTTCCTGCCCAGGCCAATTTTCAGCTTTCAGTACTGTCACACTTTGAATGACAATTGCGTGGTCATGCAACACTGTACCCAAAATTATTTTTAGAAATTTTTTTTGAGACAGAAAGTGCTTTATTTGTTGGTGGTATTTAATCACCATTTAGGCTTTTATTTTTTGCTAAACAAACACAAAAGGAAAAACAAAAAAGAAAAGGCTTTCCTTCATTTCTGTTATAAAATTTTACAAATAAGTAATTTTTTCTTCTTTACTGATGGGCGCTGATGAGGCTGCAATGATGCGCTCTGACCAGCCTGCACTGATGAGCACTGCTGAGGCTGCACTGATGGGCATTGGTGATGCTGCACTGATGGGCACTAATGAGGAGGCACCAACGAGGCTGCCCCGATGGGCACTGATGAGGCTTCACTAATGTTCACTGATTAATGTTGAGTTATAGTCCCATTTGTGTCTCTTATTTATTCTATTTGTTAAGGTGCTTGTGTTTCCTCCTAAATCTCGATGCTGAGGTGGTATTCATATAATTTTCCCAATGTCTGTTCTGCTCAACGTGGTTTCTAATTCCGCCAAGCTCTGCTCCATCTTATTATGCAGCCAATCCATTAATCTATAGATCACTATTGCTTCATAATATTTTTAAAACTCTGGCATTTCTAATCCCCCTCTATCTTTATCTTTTACCAATATATTATAAGCAATGCGGGGACATTTACGTGCCCATATAAACTTCGGCACCATGGATTTTAGTTTACTGAAATAGGTGTGTGGAAGAGGGACTGGAACCATTTGAAATGTATAGATTAACACCGGCAAAATAAACATTTTAATTGCATTTATCTTTCTTGTCCATGTGAGTGCTTTATGCTGCATTCTGCCCAGATGATCTTTAATTTTATTAAGTAGGTGTATATAATTGGCTTCCTATAAATCACCTATTTGTGCTGTCAGTTTTATGCCTAAGTAGCCCAGTTCTCTTTTACACCACTTAAACGGAAGTTGAACTGAGATTGCTCTCTGCTCTACTTCAGACAAGGTCAGATTCAAGATCTCAGACTTATGTCATATTTATTTTGAAGTTCCATAATCTACCATACTGTTTTAGTTCCTTCAGAATTGTCGGAATTGTTATTCTGGGCTTGGATATATATAATAATAAATCATCCACGAATGCTAAAATAGTGACCGACCTGAATTCCTTGAATATCTTGTTTTTTTCGTATTGCCACCAAGAGGGGTTCCAGCGTAATTATAAATAGGAGTGGAGAGAGTGGGCATCCCTGTCTTGCCCCGTTGAATAATTCAAGGGGGCAGGATAGGTAGCCATTAACTCTAATTCTAGCTGTCAGGTGGAAATTTTTAGACACAAATTTATTTTTGCCTTGGAAGGAGGAGCGATTATACTTTAGTAGGTGGGCTAAAAGAGAGGAAATAGTACTACACGTAGTGATGAAAGGGAATAGAATATACACTTATAGAGAAATTACACAGGAATGGGGACACAAACGACTAGTCAAATTCAACACTTCGCACAAGCTCTGCTCTAGCCACTACGATAAAGGAGACAAGGGAGATAGGCCCCTTAAGAAATGACGAGCATAGGAACAAGATAATTAGGCAGTCTTATTCAGTAGCAAAAGATTCACAAACGATTGAAATGTCGTATAAGTTGCTCGCTACGTTGTATGTGACCCCACAGAGAGCACATAGTTTAAGAGGAGATGTCCCGTCAACTTAATGGAGGGGCTGCACTGAATTAGGGACATTCGCACACCTTTGGTGGGAATGCCCTCAAATACAATTCTTCTGGGATAAAATAATAGAAATAATATTTGTAATAACAGGGGAAAGAATTGAAAAACATCTGTGGGTATGCTTGTTCCATGACTCGGAGAAGGGGGTGGTACAATATAAATTGACAGTAATCCCATATTTCTTAAATGTCCTTGATCCCACGCCTCTGAAAAACCCAGCAGGCCCTGACAATAAAAGAGTGGATGGAGACGGTTGAGTGGATAAGAATCATAGAAGAGTCTATACATATGACAAAACAGGGGAAAAATATCAAAGGGTAGGGCATCAGTGGTTGGAATTCTTGAAAACGGAAAGGTACACATGATTACTAGAGGGTTAACGCTGACAGAGACGGAAAAGAGTGAGAGAAGGGGAGAGTCGGGTATATTATTATTATTATTATTTATTTATTTTTTTCTGTTTGGGAGGCAGGGAGGGTATAGAAAATGTTGTGTTAAATGTAATTGTAAACATGTATGTCTAAAATGTATGAGTATAAGAAAGCATTTGTATAACTGACTTAAAAAATAAAAATAAAGAATATATTAAAAAAAAAACGAATGTTCACTGATGGGCACTAATGAGGGTGCACTGGTAGGCACTGATAAGCAGCACTGATGGGCAATGCTAGGCAGAATTTATGGGCACTGATAGGTGGCACTGATGGGCACTGATAAGCTGCACTGATGTGGCTGCACTGATAATCATCATTATAAGTGTAAACAATGTACTCACTGTGCCCTGTTAGACTTGCCAGTTATTGGCTCTCCTTTCCACAGACAGCACACAAGGAAAGAAATACTGATAACCTGGCAAGACTGTTTACATGTGATTGGATACATATATGCACATGGTAAAGGGCCACTGTGATTGCCCCTTTACCTCAATCTGTGATCAGCTGTGTCCAAATTACACAGCAGTCACAGAGTGCACCTGATGAACACCCAGGTGGTGAGCGGGAAGCACGCACATGGGAGGAGGTCTTTGGATGTCCTCCCAGGACTGGAGGGCCGTAGCCATCTTTTGGCTATAGCGCTGTAGGGAACAGGTTAAAATGGCTCAAAATCTAATCAGATTAATTGTATCATAGGGCATTTTCCTAATGGAAATCTACCATAAGGAGATAATATAAGTTATGTCTTTGATCCAAGAGCACCTGAATTAAGGTACACATGGACCAATAAGACAAATATGTTTTAAAATAACCTGTTTTGGAGAAGTGTAAAAGTAATACTGTGATGAGTTACATCAAAACTAGCATCCCGTAGGAAATTATGTCCCCAAGCGAAGTACAAATAAACATTGAATGCATTTGTAAAATTCAGCTTTTTTGTTACTATATCCCTTTTTCTAGGCAGGCTATAGAACCTAATAATAAAATGAACTGTTACATAAAGCAAGCATCTATATAGAGCTAATATTTTTAAGAATGGACTGAACTTGTTTACAGTTGTTTTATTCTTGTAAAGTTACCCTTTAACATTCTGATATTCACTGCAGTGTGTTCTGACTTTCTCATTCCCAAATCTGACATTTCGTTACAGAAGAATTTTTAGAGCTGAAAAGTTGGGATTCACTTAATTGCCTAGCAATAAAAATATCAATATGTCATTGGATTCATGCAGAGTGACATTACAGAATTATTGGACCTCCAAAGAGAGAAATGTGCTTAAAAGCAATGACTATCAACAAATATCTATTACGACCTCTTGCTTGTTTTAAAAAAAGAAGAAGAAAATTCCCTTACTTTACTTACAGTATCATAAAATGTGTTTAGGAGATGTTTGTTAAAATGTAGGTAAATCATGAAAAGAAAAAAGAAAAAAAAAAGCCTTAATATAGCTAATATTTAGAGAATGAACGAGAAGGACTTTAATTACAATTTTATTCACAACATTGTTAACATAAACTAAAAAATCCTCCTGGAAAAAAAAGTCGAAGCTTTGTTTCCTGGATCAAAAATATATTTAATTTTTATTATAGTTGTAAAAGTGGAGTTGTGGATAGATGTAGCACCTCAAGGGTCATGGATTTCTGAATATTTGAAAAAATCTCCATGTTATACAGGAAAAATATAGAAGGATGCTAATACACAATTATGGAATTATGTGCAGAATTAAAGAACAATAGAAAGTTCAAAAGTGGGAAATAAATGTATACACTAGGTCTAAAAATTCCACTACACCAGTGTTGGGGCAAGATAAATATGTACCCAAGTTTGCAAAGTTCACCATTATCTCCAAATTTAGATATGTTGTGCTTGCATGAACATTGATTGGGCTGGGGCAGGGTGCAGAAATTACGAAAGTAACAGTTTACCAGCCCTAGATGTGCCTCCTTTTTGTCAAAATGATACTGAATGGGGTATTGAGAGGATTTGCAATATGATTAAACCATTGTGATTTGGTTCATAATGCGTATAGTAAAACAAAGCAGATTTTTTAAATATTATAACTAAAGTTTGTTATTTTGTCTAGGAGCTAAAGTAGGTTATGACTTACAGTAAATACACGTTACTTTATTTGTCTACTTGTTTTATAAGCAAATTTTTTTCTTTCTGGTAAAAAACATATTTAAGTTATTTACAACAAATTTCTAAACATTCATAAACATTTTTTTTGGTAATGTGGTAGCACAAAACAAGATCAGAAATCAAAGGCTTTTAAACAGTGAGCAGCTTCATTTCATCTTTGGAGGTTTGCATGTGCGTCATCAAGGGACTGCCAGGAGCCAGCCCCTGAGTCGGAGGACTAGTGAGGAGTAGTGCCTGAAATACTATATAGTATCCTGTGCTAGACATATTCAACACAATTAGTAGTATTAAAGGAACATCCTGCAGAAGCTGATTATTCAGCGTTTTTGTTGTCGTGCCACTGACTCAAAAAAAAACAACTAAGAAATTATTTAGGAGAGACTAAAAAGTGTGATAAACTAAGGATACTTGTTTTCTGTGGTCCTTTAGTAATCATTTTTTATCTATTTGCTGTAATTTAACAATGTTATCTACCGTTTTCTTTCACTTACATGTAAAAAATATATACTTTTTTTTTTTTTGTACTGCTGCATTACAAAGCTGCAAGAAATAACAATAAAAAAAAAAAATAACTTTATTTCATTTGTAAATACCTTCGACATATTTTTACCAGAAAAATAAATGCACCTCAACTCCACTAAAGTCTTTCTAAGAAAGATAATACATGTCCAGTTTCTGTGATGCAAGCACAGGGATAAAAAGTGATATTACATTTTAGTTAGAATATCTTTAAAGCACCAAAGCTCAATAAGAAAGGGAGGGAAGGTATATCACTCATTATTAGTTTACATAATAGGCACACAAACTGCACTGACACTTTTTAGAGAAGGCAGGTAATGCCCACAAGGCGCACAGTAGATTTTATCTATTAACTATTATAATAATAATATAATCAGTAAAATGGCATATATTAATAGTATTACTATTAGTGTTTTACAGTCAATACTCATTGCTATCTAAAAAGTTATTCATAAAAAAATGGACATGCAGAGCCAGGGCTTGGGAACAAGCCTGCTTGGGTGCCCTTATTGGCAATAAAAAGCTCAAGGCAGGAGAAATAGTTGTCTGGCAGAAAGGCAAAATGATGGCACTGAGATGGAATAAAAAATATGTGTGCCTAACGAGTACTATTCACAACACCTCTACTGTCATGGTACACACAAAAGGTGGTAAAGACATAATGAAACCACAAGTCATTATGGACTACAACAACACCATGGGAGGTGTTGACAGAGCTGACCAGGCCATGACATTTTATCCAGCGATGAGAAAACAACAAAAAAAATTACAAAAAAATCTTCAGGCACCTTCTTGAACAGTGCCTGTGGAATGCTTTCATTCTGTTAAAAAAAAAGAGTGACAAGCCTGTGGTTCATGTGGACTTTGTTTGGTAAGTTGCCAAACTTATATTTCTCAAGCACCAAACACCAACAACTGTTAATAGATCTGGACGTCGTGCTGCTGGTGTTGTGAACCTGGAACGCCTGACTGGTCGTCACTTTATGGACCACATTCCACCAATGGAAAAGAAGTCAGTACCCACAAGGATTTATGTGGTTTGCTGCTCTAAGCTTGACGACACAGGAAGGAAAAGCAGAAAAGAAACCAGGTTCTATTGTCCTGATTGTGACGTCGGACTTTGTGCTGTACCATGTTTACCGAAGCAATATGACTACTAATACTGCACCCTTGTTTGGCCAAAAAAATTCAGTGCTTTTGATTATGTTATTTACTAAAATGTATTGAATAAAAAGTATTATTATTATTATATTTTTATTTGTTATTATTTATAGTTATTTATTATATTATAATTTATGATTTTGTGTTTCAAACTTTATCATACACGAGATGTCTACTAGACTAGATATTCCTAAGAATTACAAGCCTACAATATAAAAATCCAAATTTCCATGCAAAATAATGGTACCGCTTTCCGCACCAAAAATCCAAAAGAATCATACCGCCAGGTTAATATAACTTTAATTACAATGTTGCCCACACATGTGGTAATTCTAAAGAGGGTTTAAATTACTTTGATCCTGCTATACTATAACAATAAAATGGATCAAACTGTCTAACACTATCCTTGCCATTTGAATATAAATATATAAACTGTTGGTGGCAGATTTCTTTAACTCATTTAATAGTTTTTGTGATCAAAACATAGTTGCAGATGCTAGTAGATTGCTGTGTGAATGGTGTTACCATAGAAGGCTAATTTTCTTTGTCTTTTGATACAGATTCAATGCACGTTTGGCAGATATTGAAAGTCCATAGTTCAGGCTTTATATTGGCAGCAAATAGCTCTAGTACATTTGCAGCATATGAAAACCTAGTTTCCACAGAAAAACAAAAAACATTAAGAAAAAATTATATTTTCTTTAGCACCAACTGCATAGTTCAGGTCTCTTTTTCACTGGGCAATGGGTTTGTTGTTGATGTGTCTAGCTCCACAAAACATAAGCTTTGCATTTACAGGGTTGGCAACATGGTTATCCCCAGGAAGGAAGAAAGGACATTTATTTTTTCATACAGAGTTTTTAAAGAAACAAAATACTGTGTACATATTTGATAAGGGAAACAATATATTAACCACTTTCAGACCGGACCATTTTGCTGGTAAATGACCAGAGGTCTTTTTACAATTTGGCACTGCGCTGCTTTAACTGGTAATTGCGCGGTCATGCAATGTTGTACCCAAACAAAATTTGCGTCCTTTTTTTCCCACAAATAGAGCTTTCTTTTAAAGGTATTTTACTGACTCTGCGATTTTTATTTTTTGCGATATAAACGTAAAAAGACCGCAAATTTTGAAAAAAAATGATATTTTCTACTTTTTGTTATTAGAAAAATCCAATAAACTCAATTTTAGTCATACATTTAAGCCAAAATGTATTCAGCCACATGTCTTTGGTAAAAAAAAAGTCAATAACTGCATATTTATTGGTTTGCGCAAAAGTTGTCACATCTACAAACTAAGGTACATTTTCTGGAATTTACGCAGCTTTTAGTTTATGACTGCCTATCTCATTTCTTGAGGTGCTAAAATGGCAGGGCAGTACAAAACCCCCCCAAATGACCCCATTTTGGAAAATAGACACCCTAAGGAAATTGATAAGAGGCATGTTGAGCCCATTGAATATTTTATTTTTTTGCCGCAAGCGATTGAATAATGACAAAAAATATATATATATATTTTTTTACACAAAGTTGTCACTAAATGATATATTGCTCACACATGCCATGGTTATATGTGGAATTGTACCCCAAAATACATTCTGCTGCTTCTCCTGAGTATGGGGATACCACATGTGGTCGACTTTTTGGAAGCCTAGCCGCGTACGGGGCCCCGAAAGCCAAGCACCGCCTTCAGGATTTCTAAGGGCATACATATGTCATTTTACTCCTCACTACCTATCACAGTTTTGAAGGCCATAAAATGCCAAGATGGCACAAAACCCCCACAAATGACCCCATTTTAGAAAGTAGACAGCCCAAGCTATTTGCTGAGAGGCATGTTGAGTCCATGGAATATTTTATATTTTGCCACAAGTTGCGGGAAAATTACAAACTTTATTAATTTTTCACAAAGTTGTCACTAAATGATATATTGCTCACACATGCTATGGGCATATGTGAAATTACACCCCAAAATAAATTTTGCTGCTTCTCCTGAGTACGGGGATACCACATGTGTGGGACTTTTTGGGAGCCTAGCCGCGTACGGGGCCCTGAAATCCAAGCACCGCTTTAGACTTTCTAAGGGTGTAAATTTTTCATTTCACTCCTCACTACCTATTACAGTTTTGAAGGCCATAAAATGCCAAGATGGCACAAAACCCCCCCAAATGACCCCATTTTAGAAAGTAGACACCCCAAGCTATTTGCTGAGAGGCATGTTGAGTCCATGGAATATTTTATATTTTGCCACAAGTTGCGGGAATATTACAAACTTTTTTTTTATTATTTTTTTTTTCACAAAGATGTCACTAAATGATATATTGCTCACGCATGCCATGGGCATATGTGAAATGACACCCCAAAATAAATTCTGCTGCTTCTCCTGAGTACGGGGATACCACATGTGTGGGATTTTTTGGGAGCCTAGCTGCGTACGGGGCCCCGAAAGCCAAGAACCGCCTTCAGGCTTTCTAAGGGCGTACATTTTTGAGTTCACTCCTCACTACCTGTTACAGTTTTGAAGGCCATAAAATGCCAAGGTGGCACAAAACCCCCACAAATGACCCCATTTTAGAAAGTAGACACCCCAAGCTATTTTCTGAGAGGCATGTTGAGTCCATGGAATATTTTATATTTTGCCGCAAGTTGCGGGAATATTACAAACTTTTTTTTTTTTTTTTTTTTCACAAAGTTGTCACTAAATAATATATTGCTCACGCATGCCATGGGCATATGTGAAATGACACCCCAAAATAAATTCTGCTGCTTCTCCTGAGTACGGGGATACCACATGTGTGGGATTTTTTGGGAACCTAGCTGCGTACGGGGCCCCGAAAGCCAAGAACCGCCTTCAGGCTTTCTAAGGGCGTAAATTTTTGATTTCACGCCTCACTACCTATTACAGTTTTGAAGGCCATAAAATGCCAAGGTGGCACAAAACCCCCACAAATGACCCCATTTTAGAAAGTAGACACCCCAAGCTATTTGCTGAGAGGCATGTTGAGTCCATGGAATATTTTATATTTTGCCACAAGTTGCGGGAAAATTACAAACTTTTTTTTTTTTTTTTCACAAAGTTGTCACTAAATGATATATTGCTCACACATGCCAGGGGCATATGGGAAATGACACCCCAAAATAAATTCTGCTGCTTCTCCTGAGTACGGGGATACCACATGTGTGGGACTTTTTGGGAGCCTAGTCGCGTACGGGGCCCCGAAAACCAAGAACCGCCTTCAGGATTTCTAAGGGTGTAAATTTTTGATTTCACACCTCACTACCTATCAGAGTTTTGAAGGCCATAAAATGCCAAAATAGCACAAAACCCCCCAAAATGACCCCATTTTGGAAAGTAGACACCCCAAGCTATTTGCCGAGAGGCATGGTGAGTATTTTGCAGCTCTCATTTGTTTTTGAAAATGAAGAAAAAAAAAATAATGTATATTTTTTTTCTTTTTTTCAATTTTCAAAACTTTGTGACAAAAATGAAGGTCTGCAAAATACTTACCATACCTCTCGGCAAATAGCTTGGGGTGTCTCCTTTCCAAAATGGGTTCACTTGGGGGGATTTTGTGCTATCTGGGCATTCCATGGCCTCCGAAACTGTGATAGGCAGTGAGGAATGAAATCAAAAATTTACACCCTTAGAAATCCTGAAGGTGGTGCTTGGATTTTGGGGTACCGTACGCGGTTAGGCTCCCAAAAGGTCTCACACTTGTGGTATCCCCGTACTCAGGAGAAGCAACAGAATGTATTTTGGGGTTTAATTTTACATATAACCATGGCATGTTTGAGCAATATATCATTTAATGACAACTTTGTGCAAAAAAATAATAATAATAATAATAATGTCTTTTTTCCACAACTTTTGTCAAAATATAAAATATTCCATGGACTCGACATGACTCTCAGCAAATAGCTTGGGGTGTCTACTTTCTAAAATGGGGTCATTTGGGGGGGTTTTGAACTGTCCTGGCATTTTATATACAACATTTAGAAGCTTATGTCACACATCACCCACTCTTCTAACCACTTGAAGAAAAAGCCCTTTCTGAAACTTTTTGTTTACATGAAAAAATATTTTTTTTTGCAAGAAAATTACTTTGAACCCCCAAACATGAAGTGTTTTTTTAAAGCAAAAGCCCTACCGATTAAAATGGTGGGTGTTTCATTTTTTTTTTTCACACGGTATTTGCGCAGCGATTTTTCAAACGCATTTTTTGGGGAAAAAACACACTTTTTTTTATTTTAATGCACTAAAAATCACTATATTGCCCAAATGTTTGATGAAATAAAAAATATGATCTTAGGCCGAGTACATGGATACCAAACACGACATGCTTTAAAATTGCGCAGAAACGTGCAGCGGCGACAAACTACGTACATTTTTAAAAGCTTTTAAATGCCTTTACAGGTGACCACTTTAGATTTACGGAGGAGGTCTACTGCTAAAATTAGTACCCTCGATCTGACCTTCGTGGTGATACCTCACATGCATGGTGCAATTGCTGTTTACATATGACACCAGACCAACGCTTGCGTTCGACGTTGCGCCTTAGCAGGGGGGGACAGGGGTGTTTTTTTTTTTTTATTATTATTTATTTTGCTTTTTTATTTTATTTTTAAACTGTTCCTTTCATTTATATATATATTTGTTTATGATTTTTATTGTTATCTCAGGGAATGTAAATATCCCCTATGATTGCAATAGGTAGTGACAGGTACTCTTTTTTGAAAAAATTAGGGTCTATCAGACCCTAGATCTCTCCTCTGTCCTCAAAGCATCTGACCACACCAAGATCGGTGTGATAAAATGCTTTCCCAATTTCCCAATGGCGCTGTTTACATCCCACAAAATCTAAGTCATGAAATGCTCGTAGCTTCCGGTGTCTTAGGCCATAGAGATGATTGGAGCCATTCTGGTCTCTGATCAGCTCTATGGTCAGCTGGCGGAACCACCGGCTGCATTCTCAGGTTCCCTGTTGGGACAGGAGAGCCTGAGAAAACTATGGAAGATGGTGCGGGGGGGGGACATTCCCTCCCACTGCTTGTAAAAGTAGTCTAGAGGCTAATTAGCCGCTAGGATTGCTTTTACATAAAAGCCGACCGCTGGCTGAAAAGAATGATACCAAGATGATACCTAAACCTGCAGGCATCATTCTGGTATAAGCACTCAAAGTCCAGCAACATACAAGTATGTTGCTGGAACTGGTTGGGCATATATTGTAATTTTTTTTTCATGCAGCCTGTGGGCTGAACGAAAAAAAAATATTGATCGGTGAGTATGCCCACCATTAGATGCCTCCCTTCATCCACCCACTTCTAATGGTGGGCATACATGCACCATTTATATATGCCGAAGCATGGGGGCATCCTCCCGCAAAAGGTAGGAGCAGATCGCTCCTCCACCCCGTATGCCCCCATACTTCGTCATATATGCTCTTTTTTAACTGTGGTGGTGAAATCACCCCCGACAGTGCTGGAGTCGCGGCTTTATGTATCGTGGGAGCAAACGCTGTTGCTGTCAAGATAAATAAATCCACGCTGCAACTGAATGGTGTACCTGCTAAGCAAATGATGGTTAACAATAAAACAAAGTAACATTACAGTATAACAGTAAGACGTACCATACCTGCAAAGCAAATACAAAAAAAAATAGCAAAAAATAACACATTTAACACAATCTGTGCCTAAAATATATATATGCCGAAGCATGGGGGCATCCTCCCGCAAAAGGTAGGAGCAGATCGCTCCTCCACCCCCTATGCCCCCATGCTTCGGCATATATGCTCTTTTTTAACTGTAGTGGTGAAATCACCTCCGACAGTGCTGGAGTCGCAGCTTTATGTATCGTGGGAGCAAACGCTGTTGCTGTCAAGATAAATAAATCCGCGCTGCAGCAGAATGGCGTACCTGCTAAGCAAATGATGGTTAACAATAAAACAAAGTAACATCACAGTATAACAGTAGGACTTACCATACCTGCAAAGCAAATACAAAAAAAAATAGCAAAAAATAACACATTTAACACAATCTGTGCCTAAAATATATATATCCCGAAGCATGGGTGCATCCTCCCGCAAAAGGTAGGAGCAGATCGCTCCTCCACCCCGTATGCCCCCATGCTTCGGCATATATGCTCTTTTTTAACTGTGGTGGTGAAATCACCTCCGACAGCGCTGGAGTCGCGGCTTTACGTATCGTGGGAGCAAACGCTGTTGCTGTCAAGATAAATAAATCCACGCTACAGCTGAATGGCGTACCTGAAAACAAAAAATGGTTAACAATAAAACATTGCAGAATAGAATACAGTACAAAGAAGCAGAACAATAGAGAGAGAATAGAGAGAGAGAGAACAATAAAACGACAACTATTTTTGGTTTTTTTATTTTATATTTTTTTTGTTTTTTTGGTTTTTTTACTTATTTTTTTTTTTTAAACACTTTTTTATGTAACTTTAACACTTCTGTTGTAACGGTTCCAGCGGTTTGGGTCTCTCAAAATGCGATGGCATCTTCGGAGACCCTGTGAACGTGTGCCTAGCCTGTGCAATGCTGTACCCTACTCTAAAACTCAACTAGTTCATGGTAGCGTTCAAAACATTCACCAATGCAAAGACCAGGATTGTCAGGACAGCGGGGGCAACAATAACGGGAGTCATGCCTATATCCGCGCTTTCTGCAGACACGACATTTTCTTTGGGGGGCTCGTTGGGTAGGGGTACTCGGGATGACATAAGGATAATGCCTCTCATGCAGCCGGCTTACTGCATCTGGTTGGGGAACATGAGGTGGAGCACCGCCTGGATACAGAAGGGCTCTGACGATATCCTCCTGGAATTTAACGAAGGATCCAGTCCGTCCTGAAGCTTTGTGTAGTACATAAGCATTCAGTATAGCCAATTGGAATAAATAAACAGACACTTTTTTGTACCAGCGTCTGGCCTTACGGGCAACTAGATACGGCGCCAACAACTGGTCATTGAGGTCCACCCCTCCCATGTTAAGGTTATATTTGTGGACACAGAGGGGTTTCTCCACAATACCAGTCGCCGTAGGAATTTGGACCGTCATGTCTGCATGAAGGGAGGTAAGAACGAAAACATTCTTATTATCCCTCCACTTCATAGCGAGCAAATTATTACTGCGCAAGCAGGCTCTCTCCCCCAGCCTAAGACAGGACTCTACAAGCCGCTGGGGAAAGCCCCGGCGATTAGGTCGCACGGTGCCACATGCTCCAATCTGCTGATCAAACAAGTGACTAAACAGTGGCACGCTTGTGTAATAATTGTCCACGTACAAGTGGTACCCCTTTCCGAATAAGGGTGACACCATGTCCCACACTATCTTGCCAGCGCTTCCTATGTAGTCAGGGCAGTTCTCCGGCTCTACGTGACTATCTTTACCCTCATAAACCATAAAACTACGTGTATAGCCTGTGGCCCTGTCACAGAGCTTATACATCTTGACCCCGTATCTGGAACGCTTGTTGGGGACGTATTGTTTGAATGACAAGCGACCAGAAAACTTAATCAGGGACTCATCAACGCAGACAACTTGATGGGGAGTAAACAAGTCTGCAAAACGTTGGTTGAAGTGGTTTATGAGGGGCCGAATTTTGTAGAGCCGATCGTATTCAGGGTCTCCACAAGGACAACAGAGTTCATTGTCGCTGAAGTGCACGAACCGCAAAATCAGCTCGTATCGTGCCCTGGACATGGAAGCAGAGAACACGCGCATATGGTGAATTGGGTCAGTGGACCAATATGACCGCAACTCACTCTTTTTGGTTATGCCCATGTTGAGGGAGAGGCCCAGAAAGATTTTAAATTCGGAAACCGTAACTGGTTTCCATTGTCTGGCAAGGGCGGACTGGGGAATAGTGGCGATATGTTGACCAGCGTACAAATTGGTTTTGTCCACAATAGATCTATAGAGATCTTCGGTGAAAAACAGTGAGTAAAAGTCAAATGTCGTGAAATCAACTGTTTCCACGTTAATGCCAGGTTGGCCAGTGAATGGGGGAAGTACGGGTTCTGCAGAAGTGGTGGGCACCCAATTAGGATTGGCGAATTCTGCAGGAAGGGCACTATGGGTACGACGGGCCTGTCTTTGTCTTTGTCTTGGTGGCAGTGGGACACTACTTGTGCTTGCCACCTCGCCAGCTTGAACTGCACTTATGGGACTCGCCACGTCACCACGTGTTACTGCAGTGCTGGATGTACGTCCAGGGTGTACTAGGCCGCTGGTGCTTGCCAGTTCACCAGAAGGATGAGCGGCTCTAGTACGTCTCTGCTCCATACGAGTGACCTGCGGTTCCTGCACCTGAACAACAGAATACATTCGGGATCGGGCACACCTGTCCTTAACAGGGACCTCATCTCCGTCGTCAGAGCTATCTGTCATGGAGCCGCTGTCCTCTACAGGATCGTATTCTGAGCCTGAATCTGACAGATGAGTGACGTCCTCTTCACTATCTGTCATGCTCAGAAACGTGTAGGCCTCTTCACTAATGTACCTTCGCTTTGCCATTTTGGGCTCTAAATTTAGGGGTACACTAGTGAGACTCACAGGTAAAAAAGCACCTAGCCTGTCAGCGACTGTTTCAAAACGCTACAAAAAAAACTGTTAGCGATCGCAGGGATCAAGCCTGACTCTGCGAACGCTGCAGTTATGTGTGTTGTGTTTTGTAAGTGACAGAGATCGATCGATACTGCACTTGGGTGGGCTGGGCTGGGCTTGGCGGAGGGGCTAAACGCAGGTGCTAGCAGGTATCTGGGCTGATCCCGCTAACAATGCGTTTTGGGAAACCTAAAATGCTGGCAACGCTAATATAGATCTGATCAGATACTATATTACTAAGGGAGGTGTATGCTTTGCGCGTGGGTGTTAGCGGTACTGGCACTAACCTGACGCTGGGGCGACGCAGACCTTATCTGACCCTCAAACTTATATCACCCGCCGGGTGATCAGGGGGTTAAACCTTTATTAGGTAATAAATGGCGGGTGCCCTGAAACAAAAAAAAAATAACTAATCAACCAGCGTCACCTGTAACAGTTATATGGTGATCACTGGTGAAAGGGTTAACTAGGGGGCAATCAGGGGGCTTTATGCGGTAGTATATGGGGGTCCCTGACGCTATAAAAAGCTGCGGCGAACCTAAATACTTACCTGCCTAACTAGCGTCACCTGTGACACTAATACAGCGATCAGAAAAACGATCGCTTATTAGTGACACTGGCGACGGGGGGTGATCACGGGGGTTAAACCTTTATTGGGGGGGTTAGGGGGGTACCCTAGACCTAAAGGGGGCTAACCCTAACTGCCCTAACAGTTATTACAGTCACAAATGACACCAATGCAAAAAAAAATGCTATTGGTGTCACTGTGACTGGGGGTGCAGGGGTGATTGGGGGGGTGATCGGGGGGTGAAGGGGGGGTGAAAAGTGTGCCTGGCGTGTTCTACTGTACGTGTGGTGTGTTGGTGCAACTCACCGATCCTCTCTCCTCGGTGCCGGAACGAAAAAGGCCGACACGAGGAGAGATTACATCACTTCCTCTGCCTGTGTTTACATTACAGGAGAGGAAGTGATGTCACACAGCATTTCCATTCGTCAGGAGCGATCGGGCCCCCCACCCGCGGGAAGGCAGGGACGTACAGGTACGCCCATATGCCTGCCCGTGCCATTCTGTCGACGTATATCGTCGTGCGGCGGTCGGCAAGTGGTTAAACTACAATATATAATTTACTGCAACATATTAATAAATGTAACCAGCAATGTAGATCCCTATAGGTGCAAACTCGCCTACCACAAAATGTATGAAATACATTTGGGCACAAAGCTGATTGTGACTTCAAAGCTTAACCTTGGTATATGTGTGCTATATATTCAGCAAGTTGACCCAGGTTATATTTACCATGCCCTTGAACAGTCTCCCACTATATATGAAATTTGACCACACCAACCACTGTGGTTGTAGAGCTGTGTGTGCTGCTTTAATCCTCTCCTGCATCAAAGGGAAGGGATCCATTACCTGCACCTGTTTTCTGGCAAAAAAAATTAAAAATCCCTGGCAATGTTAGACTAATCTATCTAGTCCCAGTAGAGTTGTATTAGTGAGTAGGGATGAACTGACCAAGCAAGTTTGGTTTGATGGACTTCCCAGCAGCAAGTCCAAGACCATTGAACTTAGTGCCTGAATCCTTTTGAAGTCTATCATATTTCAAGGCCAATTTGCAAGCTTTTGGTAAAAAGGGCATGGATATTTTGGCACAGCATTGAGGTTAAGCAGGTAGCTCGCTTGCTGGCTGGCATAAATGCTGCTTTTATTCTATGTTTGTAAGTGTTTCCATTTATTAGATATTAAAGCTATCTACCAGGTTTACACTACAGGAAGTCCCTCTGATTTTCATTTTTGAGTGACCATTATTCCATGATTGAGAGTCTCCCTGGCTTATCATCGGGTGTGTATTCCTGCTCTGCTGTCTTGCTACATGAGATCTGCTATTGGCAATGATCTCTAGGCACTTCCTATGATCTCTAGGCTCGTCAGTATTCACCGGTACCAAAAATATCATGAAAAAAGAGGGAAGAAAAGGGCTCCATATAGTGCAAATCAGCCAATAATGTTTTATTGGAAAATTTCTTGCAGTCAAAGAGACATAAAAAGAACACAATAGTGTAAAAAATAGCGTAAAAATATTTAAAAAGCAAAAACACCTGTTGATGACCGTTTGAGTCGAAACACGTAGGGATGGCTATTTGAGACTCTCATACTGCTTTTTAAACGTTTTTACGACATTTTTTACACTATTGTGTTTTTAAAAAAAAGCAAAAAAAGTTTTAAAAACTAAAGTTTTTTCGGAAGCAGTGATTTTAATAATGATTAAAGTGAAACAATAAAAGTGTAATATTCCTTTAAATTTCGTACCTGGGGGGTAATTTCTACACCCAAGGGGTGTAGAAATTAGACAGTTCTTCTTAAAAGCAAAAGATCACAGATTATCCATCTCTGTACATGTATTTGGGTAAGCAGCCTTATATACATATACATGTATATTTTCATTACCCTTTTTCCATCCCCCAACTAAATTGTACCCTATATACCCTTGACTATCTAGTCACTGATATTATGTCTATTTACAGATGTACAGTATTTCCTGATGAAGCGGTTCATCCCGAAAAACTAGTCAAAGTACTATGTATGACCTTTTAATTGTATTGTTATGTATTTTGTATTACCGGTAATAAGCTTTTTGTAAGTTGTTATCTCTTTCTATACATATTATTTATATGTTTTTATATGCTGTCCACTTTGCTCCCTTATCTCTGGTGAGCCTGGTTCGAGGGACTAGGCTCCCATACCTTTATTCTACTAAGTTTTGGATGATGGTACAAATTTTGTTCTAAAATTTATATTCATTGATATCACCTTTAGAGGCCACCCATTCCCTTTCCATCTCTGTACATGATAAGAGCAAAGAGTTATCTCCATTAGTAGCTGGCCCCATGAGTATATAGCAGTTCTGGTAGAGATGTTCAATTTCCTCTCCCTAGAACCATCTCTCTTGCCACATCTGGGTAAATGGTGATTGAGGCTCCATTAATTTATGATGTCTCTCTGAGCTTCTGGAGGATCAGTTTGCTATCAGAATAGTAGAGTGGATGCCACATATAATGTTGCTGGCCTTTTTGGCTTTTTGGAGGGTAGGGCTGGAGATCTGAGTGCCTTGTGTGCATTGTTAAACAAGCCCTCGATGTTGTAGGACTAGACAGGACTATATTAAAGATCCCTGTAATAGTATCCATCAGATCAATGTCTCTTGTGCCTTCAGGATTCTGCAGATTATTATGACAAAACCTAATTTCTTGGTTCTCAATTTTGTACCTGAGGGATCTAAGATTACTGTAGTTATTGGATCGTGTCTGTAACTGGCAATTTGGATGTGAATCAGAAGATTGGGTGATTTCATCTTACCAATTCTAGACATTATGGGCTGGATTTACTAAGACTGGAGAGTGGAAAATCTGGTGCAGCTGTGCATGGTAACTAATCAGCTTCTAACTTCAGCTTGTTCAATTTGACCAAAAAAACTTGAAAGCTGATTTCTGTTTCTATGCAGAGCTGCACCAGATTTTGCACTCTACAGTTTTAGTAAACTAACTCCTATGTGTTTCAAATCATTTTTTAAAGTGGAAATGTCTGTTTTGATGGTTAAATAAATGTCATTAAGTTTCCAAAAGAGTACAATCATATATTACTGGCACATAGATGTAACAAATGTGTAGGAACAATGTTGCATAAATGATACATAAGGAACCAAAGGAAATTTTTTCTTACAAAACAACTTATGCCGCATACACACAACCGGAATTTCTGGCAGACTTGGTCTGAAGGGATTAGTCCATCAGACAATCTATCTGACGGACTCAATTCCAATGGACTAAAATTGGGAAAAACTTTCATCTGTGTGCTGGTCCGACAGACCAAATACGACACAAGGGAAGCTATTGGCTACTGGCTATTGAACTTCCTTGTTTAGTCCCGTTTACATCATCACGTTCAAAACTAACAGACTTTCAAATGGACTTAGTCCATTTGTGTGGGGCCAAGTCTGTTCATTCAGAAAGTCCGTCAGACCTCCACCGAAAGTCTGTCGGGAAGTCGTCGGACCTAGTCTGCCGGAAAGTCCGGACGCGTGTACGCAGCATTAGAAGCAACACTGACCAAGAAGCCATTACATAACAGTTGGTTCCCCTGATTCATCCTGAAGCAACAGAGGGGCAATGTATAGGAAAAGAGGAGAAGAGGAGACATGAAAATTGAGAGCACAAGTTAAAAAGTGAGGGGAAATGTGGATGATGGGGGAGGGAAAGCAGATGGGTATAGCTTCTAAACTTACACATTTAAGAGATTCTATCAAAACCACAGGTATGAAAATGAATGGTCCAGGGGTACCATATAGCTAAATATTTATCCTCCTAGTCAGGGACTCTAGCTTCTATTTTTTCATGGACCATTATATTTGTAACTCTTGACTTGGTCTTATTTTTACAGGCCTTCCCAGTAGTTTTCTTAGCTGCTACTTGAACATGAATCATTAGTGGTGCTGCGATAACCTGGTCTTGGTTTGGTTCAAGCAGAGTTTGGAAAATGTGAACGCTTTTGTTGCGCTTTAGGTGCCAGGAAGATTCAGCTCTTTTTGCAAAGTTGGGAAAGGTTTAACTCTGTTAGTTATAATCAACTTAAGTACCTGTATAGCACCTCCCATAGTCTAGTCCCTGAATCTGGCCAGGGAGTCTTCAGCTTTTAATGTCATGGTTAGGCATTTTTCCAATCCTTCAAGCAAGTTTGTTCTTTTTGAGGGTAAGGGGTGCTACTGGCTAGTGAGGTTTTCTTCTTCTCCAGAATAATTTTCTGGTATTACGGACTGGGGTCTACTTTATTCCCTCAGCAAGCTGCGTGTCAGGGACATGGCCATGTCAGAACTGGCAATGTTGCCCAGAACCTTCATGGACGCCCACAGAGGATTCTGAAACGTGCACGAGTGGGCGCCATGCATCACCGTGGATTGGTGCACGCATCGGCACACACGCACGCACAGACGGTGCGCAAGTGGCGTGACAGACGCTGGTGCCAGTGGCCCTATTTACGCCAGCCTGTGACCACAGGTAATTGCTGGATTATCTCCTCAGCTCCCTTGTGTACCTTGACCTTGCTTCCTGACCTGTGATTACCCGTTGTGACCCCGCTTGCCTTGACCTCACTTCCTGATCTCCTAGTTGGACCCTTGGCCTGCTCCTGAACTCTGTTTCTGCTTCCTGATCACCCAACTTAACCTTCGGCTTGTACCTGGACCCTGCCTGTGTATGACCTTGGCTCGCCCCTGTGTATGCTTTGGACTGACTTATCTGTGCATGACCCCTGGCCTGGCTCCGGGTTTCTCCATTTACCTGAACACAGCAAGCTCAGCTCTGCCTGCTTCAGTCATCCTTCAGTGGCTGAGCTAATCGGACTGCAAACAAGCACCTGGCCAACCGTGCTTCTTTGGGCACCACGCTTCCTGTTCCCAACTCCAGGAACACACTGCATTTAGCTGCAAGGGGAGCCCTCTTAGCAACACAATCTCCATACATGCACCAGACACAGCAGAAGTCAGATTTGTGTGTACACTTAGGGGATCTACTCCTCTTTTTTCTATGGTCATATTGATTTATTTGTGTTTTCAGGGTTCTTGTACTTGACAGAATAAACCTTTTATAAGATCAGAATTTTCTTACCGAAGATTGTTCATATGCAATATGAAGTTATTTCTTACTTTCAAAATATTTTATTTTATGGTAAAGGCACTTACATACGTATAACAGTACATAAACAAGCTGCAGCAGGGAGGGCCTGCTGTCACAATGTAAGTAATGAAAACAGGAGACATTAGTGAAAGACAGACAATATCAAAAGGGTACAGTCGGCATGCCCTTCCTCATCAAGGGGCTACATGAAAATAGAGGTAAACGGAGGGTGACCCCCCCGGGAGAGCCCACCAAATAGAACTATTAGGGGTAGCCCCCAGGAGCCCCCATCCCGACACCCCTAATAGGGAACTTGCTGTGCCAGGATGGGGGAGTATCCTCCCAGGCCCCCCCCTCTCAGAGGGATAAAGCAGTTGGAGGGCCGTCCGCAGTGGGTACCGCAACATTAAATTGGACTGTATGGTGAACCTGTCAATTACAGCTCTGTTGAGCAAACCAAAAACTTAGAACGTCTAGAAGGACAGAGAAAAGAAAAGAGGAGGAGAAAGGGAGGACAGAGGGGTAAGGGGAGGTAAGCTATGTCCTGAAAGGGTGGAAGGTTATAGCGGGAGAGTGTTTAGCATTAGTGATGGACGAACTTCCGACGGGACGTTTCGCGAACGCGAAACGCGAACGGGCACAAACGTTCGCGAAAACGACCGTTCGCCGCGGGCTCCATTGACTTCAATGGGAGGCGAATTTCGCAAACCTTTAGGTCGAATTTGCGGCCACGTGGTAATTATTAGGGGGTAGCACGTAGTCCCACCACCTGGACAATAGCATAATACATGTATGAGGTGAATTTGGGATCGATAACTACAAGCATTTTTTTTTTATTTGGGAAATTGTTCTGACAATTCAGGACTATGGAGCTAATGAAGGCAATGGAGGAGAGGGAAGGTCAGGGACCAGGGTAGGCAAACAAGAGGGTGCAGGAGATACAGAGCACTGACAGCAGCACCGTAATACAGAGCACTGACATCAGCACCGTGACATACAGCGCTGACAGCAGCTCCGTGACATACAGCGCTGACAGCAGCACCGTGACATACAGCGCTGACAGCAGCTCCGTGACATACAGCGCTGACAGCAGCTCCGTGACATACAGCGCTGACAGCAGCACCGTGACATACAGCGCTGACAGCAGCTCCGTGACATACAGCGCTGACAGCAGCTCCGTGACATACAGCGCTGACAGCAGCTCCGTGACATACAGCACTGACAGCAGCTCCGTGACATACAGCGCTGACAGCAGCTCCGTGACATACAGCGCTGACAGCAGCTCCGTGACATACAGCACTGACAGCAGCTCCGTGACATACAGCGCTGACAGCAGCTCCGTGACATACAGCGCTGACAGCAGCACCGTGACATACAGCGCTGACAGCAGCTCCGTGACATACAGCGCTGACAGCAGCTCCGTGACATACAGCGCTGACAGCAGCTCCGTGACATACAGCACTGACAGCAGCTCCGTGACATACAGCGCTGACAGCAGCTCCGTGACATACAGCGCTGACAGCAGCACCGTGACATACAGCGCTGACAGCAGCTCCGTGACATACAGCGCTGACAGCAGCTCCGTGACATACAGCGCTGACAGCAGCTCCGTGACATACAGCGCTGACAGCAGCTCCGTGACATACAGCGCTGACAGCAGCTCCGTGACATACAGCGCTGACAGCAGCTCCGTGACATACAGCGCTGACAGCAGCTCCGTGACATACAGCGCTGACAGCAGCTCCGTGACATACAGCGCTGACAGCAGCTCCGTGACATACAGCGCTGACAGCAGCACCGTAAGCAGCCCCAGGAGGAAGTCAGCACAGCACAGGGATGGTGTGATCCCCTCATAATAAGAACCCCCAGGAGGAAGTCAGCACAGCACAGGGATGGTGTGATCCCCTCATAATAAGAACCCCCAGGAGGAAGTCAGCACAGCACAGGGATGGTGGGAGCCCCTCATAATAAGAACACCCAGGAGGAAGTCAGCACAGCACAGGGATGGTGGGAACCCCTCATAATAAGCAGCCCCAGTAGAAATATGACACCGCTCAACCTCTTCAAAGAGGAGGGTAGGGGCATATAGTACGGTGTGCTTTTTTGGGTCAGGGAAGTGAGCCAAATGAATTAAGAAGGTCTGTGTGCTTGATTCCAAAAATTGTTTATAGACATATACATGGTCTACTGATCACATGTGTTGAATTCCTCCGAGATCCATGCCTCATTCATTTTTAGAAATGTGAGGTAGTTAACACTGTGGTGAGCTAGGCGAGTACGCTTATCGGTCACAATCCCCCCTGCTGCGCTGAACGTCCTTTCGGACAGGACACTGGATGAGGGGCAAGCCAACAGTTCGATTGCAAATTGGGCAAGCTCTGGCCAGAGGTCAAGCCTGCCCACCCAGTAGTCTAGGGGTTCATCACTCCTCAGAGCGTCCACATCGGCCGTTAACCCAATGTAGTCGGACACCTGACGGTCTAGGCGTTCCCTGATGCTGGATCCGGATGACACCTGTCGATGGGTCGGCTGAAAGAATGACCTCATATCCGAAGTCACCAACACATCTTCAAACCGGCCTCTTCTTGCAGGCGCTGTTGGATTGGTACCCGCAAATCCTTCTCTGGGAGTGGGAATTGCTCCTCTGCCAGCGCACGCAAAAGCAGAATGCAGCATTTCTCGAAGCAAGGCCTGGAAGTGCTGCATTCTGACAGCCCTCTGCGACGGCGGTAACATTTCCGCCATTTTGTGTTTGTACCGGGGGTCTAAGTACGTTGCCACCCAGTACTGGTCCTTGACCCTCATGCTTTTTATACGGGGGTCCCTATTAAAACACTGGAGCATGAAGGCCCCCATTTGCACTAAAGTGGAAGCGGTGTGGTGGCCTGGCTCCTGCTCATCAT
This sequence comes from Lithobates pipiens, assembly GCF_037356315.1. NCBI lineage: Eukaryota > Metazoa > Chordata > Amphibia > Anura > Ranidae > Lithobates > Lithobates pipiens. Next base: position 121,897,491 of record NW_027507758.1, read on the forward strand.
CCAGGATAATGTCGTCCTCTTCATTCTCCTCTCCCCATCCTCGCACAACAGGGATCCCAGAAAGGTTTAAAGCATGCTCTTCTTGCTCCTGCTCATCCGCCCCGGCACCATCCTCCTCTGACTCCTCATCAGACTCCTGTTGTTGACTTGTCTCAGATAGAGTAGCCCCCCCTGGGAATTCATCCAGCATTGCGACTTCCTCATCTTCCCGCTCCTGCTCCTCCACAGCCTGATCAATGACACGACGCAATGCACGCTCCAGAAAGAAGGCATAAGGTACCATGTCACTGATGGCGCCATGGCTGCGACTGACCAGTTTGGTGATCTCCTCAAATGGCCGCAGAAGTCTGCATGTGTCGCGCATGAGCAGCCACTGGCGCGGTGAAAAAAAACCCAGCTCCCCAGAACCGTTTCTTTCGCAGAGTTCATACAGGTAGACGTTAACTGCACGTTTCTGCTGGAGCAGCCTATCAAGCATATAGAAGGTTGAGTTCCATCGCGTCGGGCAATCGCAAATAAGACGTCTGACCGGCAGATGGTGTCGCCGCTGAATGTCAGCAAGGCGAGCCATGGCCGTGTAAGATCTTCTGAAATGGGCCGAGATTTTCCTTGCCTGCCGCAAGATGTCCTGGACCCCAGGGTATTTGACAAGGAATCGCTGCACGACCAAGTTTAAGACGTGTGCCATGCACGGCACGTGCGTGATTTTGCCCTGTTTCAATGCGCTAAGCAGATTGGCACCGTTGTCACACACCACTTTACCAACTGTCAAATTGAGCGGTGTTAGCCACTCATCTGCCTGTGAACGCAAAGCTGAAAGGAGTGCCGGGCCAGTGTGGCTCTTTGCTTCCAGGCACAACAGACGCAGCACGGCATGGCAACGTCTCACCTGGCATGTGGAATAGGTTCTGGGGAGCTTGGGCGGTGCAGTGGAAGAGACGCTAGCAGCGGAAAAGGAGGAGGCAGCTGAGGAGGAGAGGGAGGAGGATGGAGTAGGAGGAGGAGAAGAAGAGTCAGGCCTGCATGCAATCCGTGGCGGTAAAACCAAATCTACACGGGTGCCACGGGTTACATGCTTGACGGCCGTCAGAAGGTTCACCCAGTGGGCAGTAAAACTGATATACCTTCCCTGCCCGTGTTTGCTAGACCACGTGTCTGTGGTCAGATGTATCTTGGCACCGACACTGTGTGCCAGAGATACATTCACTTGCCGCTGAACATGGCCATATAGCTCTGGGATGCCCTTCTCTGAGAAATACTTCCTTCCTGGGACCTTCCATTGTGGTGTTCCAATGGCCACAAATTTGCGAAAGGCCTCCGAGTCCACCAGTTTATATGGCAGTAGTTGGCGGGCTATGAGTTCTGACAAGCCAGCCGCCAACCGTTGGGCAAGAGGGTTATCCGGCGTCATCATTTTTTTACGCTCAAACATTAGGCCCACGGAAGCCTGCCTTTTTGCAGAAAAATGTGAGCTTGGCGTGATGGAAGGTGGAGTGGAGGACAATTGTGAGGAGAGAGGAGAAGGAGAAGTAGAAGACGAGGCTGGACGGTGAGAGCCTGCAGTGTGGCTTTGTGTGTTCCGTTGCTCCCACTGGGCTCGGTGATGGCTGCTCATGTGCCTTCTTAAGGCGGTCGTCCCTAGGTGAGTATTGGGCTTACCGCGACTAACGCGTTGACTGCAAAGATTGCAGATGGCAACGCTATTGTCAGCAGCGGACACGTTAAAAAAAGCCCACACTGCGGAGCCATGTGCCGGTGTCCTGGGAGCGCCAGATGTGACCGTACATGGTCGATGACTCGCTCCTGATACATTTGCAGTCTGCTTTGTCCCTGCTGTGCAATGTAAGTCATTGCTGCTTCTCCTCCCTATCTGCTGGTCCATATCTCCCTCTGAACTCCCCTCCTCTTCCTCTCTTGTGGGCACCCACGTGACATCACTAGACACGTCATCATCAACGTCACCTTCCCCACCGCTATAAGTAGAGTAGGCAGCAACACCGGGGACCAACCTCCTCCTTGGGCTGATCTGGGTACTGGCGTCAGACTGCTGAGTAGCGCTTGTTGCTGCCTCCTCTTCCTGATCCAATACCAAGAGTGGCTGCGCATCAGAAATGTCCTCTTGATATGGATCGGAAAATAATTCCAGTGACTCAAGCGGAAGGTATGTGGTGGTGGTGGTGGTGGTCGTGTTGTTGGTGGTAGTGTCTTTGGGGGTGCACATAGCAGAGAGTGAAGAAGAGGGTGCAGATCGAGAGGATGAGGAGGGTGCAGAAGAATAAGGCTGAGTGAGCCACTCAACCAAGTCTGGTGCGTCCTTTAAAGTAATTGAACGCACCTTCTGCAACTTCCCACTTTGGCTCAAGGCTGTTGCTCCTGCCCTACCCCTACCACCCCTGCGGAAGGGCCTGCCTCTTCCTCTGCCTGTCATTTTTTAAATCACCCTGTGACAAAACTCTTAGTCCCTATACCGCTGAAGGACTGCTGCAGTATAGGGCAGCGGTCAGCAGTAGTGCACGTCAACCCTATGTATTGTGGACCGATAGCGGTCCTTACAGAACAGCAGACTGTACTGCACTCAGGCCTATGTACCGTAGCACCCTATACCAAGTTACCAGTCCTTATAAAAACTTTTGTGGACCAAGCAGGTTGTGTGTTAGTGATTAGCAGACTGTACGTCAGTCCCTATACCAATGAAGGACTGCTGCAGTATAGGGCAGCGGTCAGCAGTAGTGCACGGCAACCCTATGTATTGTGGACCGATAGCGGTCCTTACAGAACAGCAGACTGTACTGCACTCAGGCCTATGTACCGTAGCACCCTATACCAAGTTACCAGTCCTTATAAGAACTTTTGTGGACCAAGCAGGTTGTGTGTTAGTGATTAGCAGACTGTACGTCAGTCCCTATACCAATGAAGGACTGCTGCAGTATAGGGCAGCGGTCAGCAGTAGTGCACGGCAACCCTATGTATTGTGGACCGATAGCGGTCCTTACAGAACAGCAGACTGTACTGCACTCAGGCCTATGTACCGTAGCACCCTATACCAAGTTACCAGTCCTTATAAGAACTTTTGTGGACCAAGCAGGTTGTGTGTTAGTGTTTAGCAGACTGTGCGTCAGTCCCTATACCGCTGAAGGACTGCTGCAGTATAGGGCAGCGGTCAGCAGTAGTGCACGGCAACCCTATGTATTGTGGACCGATAGCGGTCCTTACAGAACAGCAGACTGTAACGCACTCAGGCCTATGTACCGTAGCACCCTATACCAAGTTACCAGTCCTTATAAGAACTTTTGTGGACCAAGCAGGTTGTGTGTTAGTGATTAGCAGACTGTACGTCAGTCCCTATACCAATGAAGGACTGCTGCAGTATAGGGCAGCGGTCAGCAGTAGTGCACGGCAACCCTATGTATTGTGGACCGATAGCGGTCCTTACAGAACAGCAGACTGTAACGCACTCAGGCCTATGTACCGTAGCACCCTATACCAAGTTACCAGTCCTTATAAGAACTTTTGTGGACCAAGCAGGTTGTGTGTTAGTGTTTAGCAGACTGTGCGTCAGTCCCTATACCGCTGAAGGACTGCTGCAGTATAGGGCAGCGGTCAGCAGTAGTGCACGGCAACCCTATGTATTGTGGACCGATAGCGGTCCTTACAGAACAGCAGACTGTAACGCACTCAGGCCTATGTACCGTAGCACCCTATACCAAGTTACCAGTCCTTATAAGAACTTTTGTGGACCAAGCAGGTTGTGTGTTAGTGATTAGCAGACTGTACGTCAGTCCCTATACCAATGAAGGACTGCTGCAGTATAGGGCAGCGGTCAGCAGTAGTGCACGGCAACCCTATGTATTGTGGACCGATAGCGGTCCTTACAGAACAGCAGACTGTAACGCACTCAGGCCTATGTACCGTAGCACCCTATACCAAGTTACCAGTCCTTATAAGAACTTTTGTGGACCAAGCAGGTTGTGTATTAGTGTTTAGCAGACTGTGCGTCAGTCCCTATACCGCTGAAGGACTGCTGCAGTATAGGGCAGCGGTCAGCAGTAGTGCACGGCAACCCTATGTATTGTGGACCGATAGCGGTCCTTACAGAACAGCAGACTGTAACGCACTCAGGCCTATGTACCGTAGCACCCTATACCAAGTTACCAGTCCTTATAAGAACTTTTGTGGACCAAGCAGGTTGTGTGTTAGTGATTAGCAGACTGTACGTCAGTCCCTATACCAATGAAGGACTGCTGCAGTATAGGGCAGCGGTCAGCAGTAGTGCACGGCAACCCTATGTATTGTGGACCGATAGCGGTCCTTACAGAACAGCAGACTGTAACGCACTCAGGCCTATGTACCGTAGCACCCTATACCAAGTTACCAGTCCTTATAAGAACTTTTGTGGACCAAGCAGGTTGTGTATTAGTGTTTAGCAGACTGTGCGTCAGTCCCTATACCGCTGAAGGACTGCTGCAGTATAGGGCAGCGGTCAGCAGTAGTGCACGGCAACCCTATCTATTGTGGACCGATAGCGGTCCTTACAGAACAGCAGACTGTACCGCACCCAAGCCTATGTACCGTAGCACCCTAGACAGACCAAGTTACCAGTCCTTATAAGAACTTTTGTGGAACAAGTGAGTTGTGAATGATTAGCAGACTGCAGCAGAAGGGCAGCAGTCAAGTATAATATTCTTTCTATATTTGGAAGAAAGAATATTATACGTGTACAAGCCTATTACCGTACCACTGATACCAGTCCTGAAAAGAACCTTTGTGGAACTAATAGTAACAGCAAGTCTTTAAAATTATCCTCACTGCCTGACAACACTGCTTCCTGCCTGTCCCTATACAAATTGGCAAAAAAGAGTAGGCTGGAACGATTAGCTGGAACAGCTCTTTTGTGGACCTGATAGTAACAGCTAATGATGATGATGATGATGATGATGAAGAAAGACTAATCTGGCTGAGCTGTCCCTAAAATAGCAGCATACAGCGCTCTGTCCCTTTATCTAAACTGACAAAAGAAACTCAGGCTGCTGACCTAACACCTATACCAGTCCTGAAAAGAACTTTTGTGTACCAAATAGCTAGCGTTTTCTCTGTCCCTACTCCACACAGGATCCTTTCCCTACAGTGACAGAAGAAAGAATGTAAAATGGCCACCGGATCGGGTGTATTTATAGGTTAGGGGGAATGTCCAAGTGTCCATGAGCTGTCATGTCTCAATTGGTTGTCCTGTAACACATGATAAACGTGTCACGAAAGGTTAAAGTTCTTGTATACATTAAACACGTAAGTCCGCCGGGGCGAACGACGGAAAAAGGCGTTCGAACCCGCGGACGGCGAAAGTCGGAAATTCGCCGCGAAACGACCGCCGGGCGAACCGTTCGGCCATCACTATTTAGCATTCAATGTAAGAGAGGGCGCTTTAGGGGTGAGGTCTGGTCACTAGAGGAGAGCCTGGGGGTACCCCAGGCAGCAGAGAGATTCCCATGTAACGGGCCCAAGGGTCCCACACCTTTCGGAATTTAGGTGTGGTATCTGACAGAATACCTGACAGCTTTTCTTGGGACATTATCCACGATATCTTCCTCTTAACTGCGAGGAAGGAGGGTCTGGGTTGCTTCCATGCGGAGGCAATCGCAATTTTGGCTCCTAATAGGATAAAATAAGTTAGTTTCTGAGTGTTACCAGACATCAAAGGAACCGGGGTATTGAGTAACGCAACCTCTGGAGTTCTCGGAACCCGGCAGCCTGTGACTAAGTAAATCAAGTTGAAGATTTTAGTCCAGAACGATCGAAGTCTAGGGCATTCCCACCAGATGTGGATCATGGAGCCACGAAGTTGGCACCCCCTGAAACATAAGGGGTTAGCCGTGGGATATATTTTGGCTAGCCTGACTGGAGTGAGGTACCACCTGGTTATCAATTTGATGCTAGCCTCCATTAGTGAGGTGTTCTGGATCCCACGAAAGGATCTGGCTAGGGCCAGCTGCCAGGTTTCGAGACTGCCAGAGGTCTGGAGATCAGATTCCCATGCCGTCATATAGGGGGATTTGCCCGTTGGGGAAGTGAGAGCTGCGTAGATCACTGAAATACCACCCCTCTGCTCCCCGATCCTACCACACCAGGCTTCATATTCAGTAAAGGAAGGAGGAAGGGGTTTGTTTTTCCAAAGTGAGTTCAAGAAGTGAGATATTTGTTGGAAGCGGAACCTCTCTGTGTCTGGTAGCTCTAAGTGTTCGATACAATAAGCTAGGGAAATCGGACTCCTGGAATTGAAAAAGTGACCTATCCGGTATAGTCCCTTGTCCAACCACCATCTGAAGGCCTCAATGTTCAGACCAGGGGGGAAGTCATGATTACGGAACATGTGAGCAAGGGGTCTTAAAGTGGAGACTAGGGAAGGCTCTTTGCGAAGACCGTCCCATAGGGCGCAGGAGTGAGATAGGGATGGGGACATGATGGGCGGCCTGGCTTTGGGCGGGCACCATAATAGAAAATCTAGTGTAAAGGAGGGTACCGAACAGCTTTCTATGGACTGCCAATCCGGTTTCTCATATTTGGAGTAGATCGAGGAGAGTTGGGCTAGGCGAGCTGCAAGGTAGTATTTGTGGAGGTTAGGCAGACCCAACCCCCCCCCTGCGTCTGTGTAGGAAGAGCGTGTTTTGCGGAAGACGGTATCCCTTATTACCCCAGATATATTTCAGTATTTTGCTTTGCAGAGAGCAAAGGTGGTCCTTCCGAACTGGTATTGGCAGGGCTCGAAAATAGTAGAGGATTTTGGGGAGAAGGGTCATTTTTATGGAGTTAATCCGGCCAAGCCAGGATAGTTCGTGTTTAGACCATGAGGAGAGATCAGTTTCCAGCTGTCTGTATAATTTGGGGTAATTGTGGGCATACAACATCTCTATTTTAGGTGTAAGGGAGATACCCAAGTATTGGATGGCAGTGTCACTCCATTGGAACGGAAAGGATTGTTTGAGTGAGAGGACTTGGTGGGTGGGGAGAGAAATATTCAAAGCCACAGACTTGGAGTAATTAACCCTCAAGCCTGAGACCTTGGCAAAGTCGTCCAGTACCCGGGATAAGTTGGGCAGGGTTGTGAGGGGGGAAGTGAGGAACTACTCCTCTTTTTTCTTCCCCCCTTTTTGCTATCTGGGCTCTGTGGCAGCATGTGGCCAAAAGGCATAATGTCTTCCCACCATACAAGTGTCTGTAATTAAGAACCTTTTCAGCTAGCCAGTCAAGTTGTGGGCAAGACTTCCCCTGTTTATGATTTTTAGCCCCATTCATGCCTATTAGTGGGGTTGTTAGTGTGTTGGCAAGGCTTTACAAGGGTTTGGTCCTGTGCGTGCAAAAGAAAGGGAGCACAGGAGTCTAGCAACTGTCCTCCATCAAAGTTGTACCACACCTGTAAACCACCAACAACTGTAAATGTTTTCCACTTATTTGCCAGTGCTTCTCTACCAATGGCTATCATAAGTACTTTAGGATCGCGGTTCCCATTGATTATTCCCACCAATGTCAATAGAATATGTACACTTCAGACAAAATTTCCTGGCCATTGGGAATATTTTCAGTGCATTGAGAGCTTCTGAGCTGCACATGTTTATTTTTTGTTTTTTTGGTCATGTATCATTATCTAGGATGCCAACCCAAAAAAATACAAACTTTTATTTTGGTTTCTGTCAGTTAATTCCACAATCACTATACTACCTTGTGGTACTGTGTGTTTTTACACCTTTTCCTTAGATTACAGCATTGTTGTACCAAGCTAATAATTATTAAAACAAAACGTCTCAGTATGTAAGAGGGCACACTTCTTGATAACTTGTTGTGTTGTGGTATCATGCTATATGTAAAATAACTGTTTGTTTCCACCTTGTATTTTTTTAGAAAGTTGTAGTGGTAAGTTGCAACATTTAGCTGGTTAGCTGCCCAAGACACTTATACATGATGGCACCCCTTTGTAAAAGCTCTGCCCTTAAAAATACTGCTAGATTGTGCTACTTGGAAGAATCATGCCTGTTGCTTCATATATAGATCTACAACTGTACACAGCTCTTACTAAATTATGCTTGTGAAGGCAAGTAGTGCAATGCTCTGAATCAGTGTAAATCATTTGCAGACTTGTGATAAAATCCACAGTGGGTGTTCTGGTTCTGATGCTCTCTCTCACATCAATACAAACATAAATATAAAGAATAGAGCCGGCAACTCCATACGTTCTTGTTGCTTCTTTATTGGTGCATAAAAAAGAGTGAGTAAAAATATTTTAAAAAGTGAAAAAAAATGGCGTGCCCCCCCCCCCCCCCCCCAGTCCATACCAGGACATCGTCAATCACGACACCGCCACTACCACCAAATCCGAAAAAGAAAAAAAAAACGCTCTGCTGTCAACTAAGGCAAACCACCAAATGCTAGGCTTGCCATTTTACAGTTCTTATATAGGTAAGGTGCAGAGCTACTTGGTGATGTCACCTTGTGGCACCACCCATTGTGACATCACACATCACAGACAGGTGCATGCTGGGTCAGTGATGTCACAAGGGGGTGGTGCCACAAGGTCATGTTGCCAGGTTGCCCTGTCTTTACCTATATAAGAAATGTCAATCGGCAAGCCAGGTATTCAGTGGTTTGCCTTAGTTGACAGTTTAGTTGACAGTTTACCAACAAGAAAAGCCCCAGGCCCAGACGTCCTATCTGGGGAGTATTATAAACAATTTTCTAGCATACTGACTCCGCATCTCACCCAATGCCTCTTCTATGTTCAACACAGAATCACTAGGTGCTCTTATTATTATACTCCCAAAACCAGGAAAAGAAGCAACATCTCCTCAGAATTTTCGTCCTATATCCCTTTTAAACTTGGATGTGAAAATCTATGCCAAAACCATTGCCAGACGCTTAATGGAATTAATGTCTGATCTCATTCACTTAGATCAGTCAGGATTTACAAAAGGGAGACAAGCGCCAGATGCCACCAGACATATGGTGAACATCATTCATCAATCCGGATCCAGAGGAACGCCTTCTCTGTTACTCTCTATAGATGCAGAGAAGGCGTTCGATATAGTTCACTGGTTGTATCTACAGAAAATGTTAATTAAATTTGGATTCAAGGATAACATTTATAAGGCCATAATGGCGTTATATTCCACCCCATCTGCACGAGTGTACTCAGCAGACATGCTTTCTCAGCCATTTTACATAACAAATGGCACACGCCAGGGGTGCCCCTTGTCGACGCTCATTTTCAACCACCTGATGGAACCCTTGGCCGAACATGTTCGCTCAAACCCCCTGATCACAGGACTACAGATAGGTGGATCGTCCCATAAGATTAGCCTCTTCGCTGATGACATAATCTTAATTCTAACTAATCCAACATCCTCATTAGCCGAAGCCCAAAAACGACTAGAATGGTTCGGAAATGTCTCATACTATAAATTAAACACCTCTAAATCACAAATCTTAGACCTGAAATTAGACGCCACAACTAAAAACCTATTACAGATACAATATCCCTTCACATGGGCAGACAAACATATTCCATACCTCAGCATCCATCTCACTAGATCAGTTAAACACATTTTTTCAGCCAACTATAAATCACCCCTCGCCCAATTGCGCACTGAAATCCAACCATTACTTAAACAGGAACTCTCTTGGTCGGGGAGGCTAGCAGCTTTCAAAAAGCTACACATACCATAAATTTTATATCTGTTTAGGACTCTCCTCATTCCCATACCCAAATACTTTTTCAAATCCCTACAAACCTTACTCAACCAATAATGGAAAGGGACTAAACCTAGAAGTGCACATGGGAAACTCATAAAACATAAACTAGCGGGAGGTTCAGGGTCCATTGATTTTGAGGATTACTATACGGCGACAATACTAGATCAACTTCATGAATGGTTCCAGCCATGCCTGACTAAGTTGTGCAGCATAATAGAAAACCACTCACTAATACGCCCTAATTTGAAATGGTGGTTAATGAGCACTCCGTTAGGTCCCAATCCACATGCAGCACTATCCCCTACTATGATAGCGTTGGTCA